>NC_143522.1:9380589-9536007 GCF_031878675.1 Megascapheus bottae
GCCCTCTATACCACTGAGGAGCCCAGCATTGTTATGTAATAGGCTAACCCTCCCTTTACACCTCAGGAGCTGGTGAAAGCCTTCAGCCTCAGTCTGCACTGCTCCTGGCCAGCCTGATGGGAATATTGATGTCTTAGGCATTACATCTGGCTGCATCTGCTTTGGCCCAGACCTCCCTTCCTCATGAGGTCTGCCTGGGCCCAGGGCCTCCTGCCTGCAGTTCTCTCCCTGCCTGTTCTCTGGACACTCCTGTCCCCTGCCTGCTGCTCCTATGGCCCACCCGGATGGCACTTCACATCCTCTGAAATCGTCATTCCCAGGAAGGTGCCCCATAGAACACACAGACAGAAGTAAGATGCCAGACCAGCTGTCCTACAGCATGCGCTTCCGGGGGCAAAGGCACGTGCTCCATATGAAGCTCAAGAAGGACTTGCTGCCCAGGCATTTGCCTGTTGGTACTGACAGCGACCAAGGAGGCACGCAGGAGGACTATCCCTTCATCCCTGGAGACTGTTACTACCACAGCTACCTGGAAGGGGTTCCTGGATCCCTGGCCACCCTGGACACCTGCCATGGAGGTCTGCGGGGAAGGATACAGGTGGATGACTTCACTTATGAAATCAAACCACTGGAGACCTCTTCCAGATTTGAGCATGTGGTTTCTATGCTCGTGGCAGAAGAGGAAGGAGAGGCCAGCAGAAGGTGTCACATTGGAGAGGGAGAAATGAAACCAGTCATTGAAGAATTTGAACCTGCTGAAAGCCCTAGAGCAGGCACCTATTATTTGTGGAGGAGACACCCAAAAGACGTGCGGCTGTTGTACATCGTTTCTAATTCCTACATCACCCACTTCAATAATCAGTCTCTTGTCTTTGAGCATGTAATGATTCTGAACAGCATTGCAGACACCATTTACAAACCAACTGGCTTTATTGTCCGGGTGCGTTTTGTGTTACTCTGGGATTATGCAGATGCTGTCTGTTTGAAAAATTCAGATGCCTTTCACTTCTTAATAAAAGTTGGAAGCTGGAGTTTTCAGAGTTGGACTCGCAGACTTCCTCACAGCGCTATAGTGATTATAGCAGGAGAGCATGTTGGAGGAATGACTCATTTTGCTGTTTTAATAGGATTGTGCAGCCATACAGGGTCAGTTTTTCTTGTCACTGCAACAAGGTTTCATGTATTTTTAGCTTCCACTATGGTAGCACACACATTAGCTCATCTTTTTGGTACTAACCACCACACACCTCCTTGTCTTTGATTTCCAAGGACCCATTGCGTCATGACTCCTGTGCCTAATCTTCAAAAGATACATTTAGCAATTGCTCTTTTCCAGTATTTCACTCGTGGGTTTTAAGGTGGGACACTTGCATGTGGCAGCTGAATGTTCCCTATGAAAATTTTCATAACATAGCCCCTCGTTGTAGAGACAAGATCATAATTCAGCTGGAGGACTGTGACTGTGGTTCCTTCAAAGAATGTGCCAGTGATAAGTGTTGTGGGACTGACTGCATGTTCATTCACAAAGGGAACTACGTTTAGTGACGGAGACTGCTGCAAGGACTGCCAATTTTCTCCCCCTGGGACGATTTGCAGAGACATAGCAGGTGTTTGTGATCTGATGGAATACTGCGATGGAAAATCAGAGAAATGCCCAAACGATACGTATATCCAAGATAGAACTCTGTGTTCCTCTCAAGCTGTTTGCGTGAGAGGAAACTGGTGACCGTGACTTAGTGCCAAGCCCCTTTTGGATGAAATGTAAAAGATGGTTCAGTAGAATGCTATAAACAACTGAATGTGACCAATTTGGAAACTGTAGGGGACCTGTGATTTTGAAATGTGGGGAGCATTACTTCATGTGTGGCATGCTACACTGCAGGGATCTGTCTCATATTCCAGGAGGAGGCGAGCACACTACTTTCCACCAGCTGACTGTAATGTATGAGCGTGTTGAGCACCATTGCTTCGGCTATGATGCACACTATGGCGCAGAGCTGCCAGAAATGGGTATGGTAGTGGATGGCGCATCCTGTGGCCCAGGAAGATACTGTCGTAGGAAGAACTGAACTTATTTTCCGGATATTGACTTTGACTGCGATGTGAGAAGATGCAATTACAAAGGGGTGTGCAACAACCATCACAACTGTCACTGTATGCCTGGCTGGAAACCACCAACCTGTGAGGAGAAAGGAGATGGTGGTAGTGAAGACAGTGGCCCGCCTTCTGGCAAGCAACAACGCCTTCGAACCTACATACATGTTGATTTTCACAGAATAATCCCTCTGATGTTAACTCGTTTAATTCTCCTCATCCTTTCCATTTTTGCTGATGTAATCCCAACTGTAAAGAAGCTTTAAGTATCAGGGTTGATAAACAAGATGAAAATGAAGTTACTATATCTTCCTGGAAGGAATAGTCCCTGATTCCCGTGACAATTACATCATTGTTATTCAATCTGAGGTGTCTTGAAATACTATCACTATGAGATTAAAAAGCGATCCTGTTTAGAGTCACTCTTTTCTCCCTTCTTCTCTTCCTTCTTTATTTCTGTACTGGAGATCATATCAGGGTGTTGTTCATGCCAGGCAACTACTCTACCATGGAACACTCCCCAAATTCTCCCCATTTGTGACACTCCTACAGACGAAACAGCAACTCGTAGGTTTACTAGCAACTTGGCCTGTGTATATTTAAATTGTGAGTTTTAAACTTATCTGAATATCCTGCATTGCATTCCATTGCAGAAAATTCTACTGGTTTTAACTGTCACAGTGTGCTTCCAACTGGAATGAACTAGATTTTTGTTGTTTGTCCATTTTTGTGTGAATTTCAAACTTAAGCATAAAAAGTGACCTTTGGCAAAGATATGCATGGAGGACAATAGGAAACTTTTCATTTCATTTTTTTGCCTGGACTGAGCTTTGAATTCAAAGCCTTGCACTTTGCTTGGCTTCTACTCTGCAATTGAGCCATACCTGTTCTCTGTATTAAACTTTTGTGTTATAGCCATCTTGAAAGTCTTAATCTTTCAGAATTTCAAGGATTATAGTTATTTGAAGATGATTTGACCATTCTGGACATAGATACATTTGATAGCAGCACCAAAAAAAAAGTCTGTTAGGTATTATCTGTGAGCTAGCAGCTGCCTCATTATTTTGCTAGTCTCATGTTGTGCTAAATCTAGAATATTGCATGCATAATTTCATTGATACAATTTTATTAGACCATCATATAGTGAACAACAGCCTTTACTATAACACTTCTTAATGCTTGGATGTTTGAAGACAGAATCACCCCTGCATAGCTTGCGGATAAATTAGTCATAGCTGACTGTAGAACTTTCACAGGGAAAACATGAAGTGAAAGGAAACAGGCAGCATCACTATGGGAGGGGGCATAGAGGAAAGTCTCATAGGTGATAAGGATGTATTCTTTAAGCTGGTTTTATGATTTATACTGTAACCCCATCTGTGCAAAAGAAGTTGGTAGAAGGATCACAGTCTACAGATGGCCTGGGCACTGAAAAGTAAAGCAAACGTGACTGGGGGACTGAGTCAAATTAGGTTGCATTTCTGTAACAATTTTATCTCATGAGTTCAAACCCCATTCCAAATAAATGCATGAGAATTATTTTTAAACTAACCAACATTCTTTGCCAAATCTTTTTTGCTGGAGAAGCCAGCAAATCAGACAGAAAGGTTGCAAGAGCATGGAACCAGGGGGTTGCCACTGACCTTACCTTTGCCTATATTGAGGAGCTCTGATGCCCACCACTTTTGGCGAAGAGGATGTTGAAGACTCAAAAGAGCCTCCTGCTCTTTTTAAACAGCAGGGGTACATTTGCATCTGACACTAACATCATCTAAAAGTAATCAGTAGAACCATTTGCTAAATAACATTCCCCCCCCCCTGGTCAAGGGCCATTATTGAAACCACAAAGTTGCATCTGAGAAATACAATCATTTTGTTTCAGTTTCAGCAGACTGGCTGCCAAAGCTTGGTATCTGTGTGCTCTGAAATCCCCTCCCTATTGTCCTCCTTTCCAGTAGCTGCTCACAAATGATCAATTTTCAAAAAATTACTTGTAACTGTTTCCCTTAAGCTCTTTCATCTGAAGTATTATCACTTTGGTGTGGTTTACCTGGTTCATTATGTTCTCTTTCAAGTAGTGAACTGCTTGTAATGTGAGGCAAGGTAAGATTTCTTGGTCTTTCTGGTATATCAGTAGTACGTATTTGATGTACCAAGTTAAGGTTCATAACCTCTAACAGGCAATAAGGTCAATATCAAGGCATCAATTACCTGAATATTCTTTTCATTTATTTTATTTATTTATTTATTTATTTTGCCAGTGCCAGGGCCTGGGCACTGCCCCTGATCTTCTTTTGCTGAAGGTTAGCACTCTACCACTTGAGCCACAGTGCCACTTCCAGCTTTTCCTGTGGTACTGAGGAATCAAACCCAGGGCTTCATGCATACTAGACAAGCATACTAGGCCAAACTCCCAGCCTACCTGTGTATTGTTTAGAGCAGTGTGTAATAGGTGTGCAAGGCCTGAGGCACAATACTTTCCTTTGTCAATATAACTAAAATGCCTCAGTCATCACCACAATGGTGGAAAACTTAAGGGTAACATTGAAAGATTTTCTTCTTGTTTTTAGGATTTTGTCATTCAATGGTAGCTGATCCTTAAATTTAAGTGGGGACAGGCAGCAGGCGATGTGGAGTAGAAAGAGCAAGGAATACAAAAAGATGGTGGTCTGGAAAACAGCAGGATGATGATGATGGGAAAGAATAAATCAGAGACAAAAGGAAAGGAGAAAGGCTTTGGATGGGCCCTTGAACTCAGGGTCTTGACCATCCTGGGCTTTCTTGCTCAAGGCTACTCTTGAGCCACATCTCAAGCCAGGCATTTTTCTTGATTGTTGTACATAAAGTTTCATGACCTTTTCTCCCTCGGCTTTCTTCAAACCTCAGTGTTTAGATTCCAGCATCCTAAATAGCAAAGATTACAAGCATTCTGTGGCTTTTTCTCCCAGTGGAAATAGGCTTATCCATGTCTATTACCCCTCCCACTACTCTTTTTTTCCTAAGGACTCACCAAAATGGACATGGTTGAGATGCTTCAAGAAAGCTAGAGAGCCATTTTAGTTCCCTACTGTGCATTATGACATCCTGGCATGAAGAAAATAAGTGAACACAAGGACAAACTTTTTGCCAGACAATTTTATCTAGGACAGATTTGGCCAGGTGGTTATGTCAATCAGGCATTTTACACAATGCATGGTGTTGGAGATAATAGAGGAGTCTAGAGGTATTTTAAAAAATTCACCAAAATTTTTTACTCAGGACAGAACTCTGAAAAACACAAGAAAAATGGGGATTTGAGTATGCACAACAAGAACCTAGTAAATAACCAGAGCTATAACCTCCATGCTCTGCAAAAGGTCGGGAAAGAACAGGATTGCATGCCCACTCAAGGAATTGAAGGCTCTCTGGTATACTCTTCTTGATCCAAATAAAGCAAGGTCAGGAATTTGATTTTTCCCAGGTGACAGGTACACTTTTTTTTTTTTTGCTAGTCCTGGGGCTTGAACTCAGGTCCTGGGCTCTGGCCCTGAGCTGCTCTGTGCTCAAGGCTAGTACTCTACCACTTGAACCACATTGCCACTTCTGGTTTTTCTGCATATGTGGTACTGAAGAATTGAACCCAGGGTTTCACACATGCATACCAGTAAGCCACATTCCCAGACCAAGTGCACATTTTTTCCATGTTTTTTTTTCCCCTGCTTACTATCTGTTGATGGGTTCCAAGGATGATTTCATAATTTGGCTGTTTTGGAGGAAACTTCATGCTCATTTTCATAGTGACTTGTCTAATTTATATTATTATCAATAGTTAATAATGGGTCAGCCTAAGGTAGCTGCCTCTTCTTACCATTTTTACTCTAGGTATGCCTGTCTCTGTGTCCAAGTTTCTCTCTTTTCCTTTTTTTTTTTTTTCTGGTGCCCGTTCTGGGGCTTGAATTCAGGGCTTGGGCATTGTCCCTGAGCTTTTGTGATCAAGGCTAGTGCTCTACCACTTGAGCCACAGTTCTACTTCTGACTTTTTGGCAGCTTATTGGAGATAAGAATCTGAGGGACTTTCCTGGTTCAGTGGGTTTTGGTCCACAATCTTTCGATCCCAGCCTCCTGAATAACTAGGATTACAGGCATGAGTCATTAGCCACTGGCACCCAACCTAAGTTATTCCTTTTTATAGGGTCACTTAGATTAGGGCCCTCTTTAACCCCTTTTTACTTGATTACCTTTATTAAGATCCTTTCTCTAAGTATACATGCTCTATACTGAGGATTCTAACATGTCTCTTTGAGAGTCTATAAAGTGATCCAGAACATCAAGACAGTCTTACAGAGTAGTTTCCTTCTCTCCTAGCTCCGGGCCCAGTGGGTCTTTCCTTTCCTTCCCAGCCATCTACTGTTTTCCTTCTGTTCAGCAATTAAGGGCAAACTACCGTGAGTCAGCCATAAGAAGAAAGCCAGTGACTACATGAACTTGTTCTTCCTCTCGTCCTTTCCCTTCATCTCATGCCAGTAGGTGGCACTTTGCCCAGGCAGTCACTGGGCACCACATGCACCAGGGAAAACAAAAATAAAACAGGTGCCAGAGAACCTCGCAGGCCATAGCCTGAGGTCTAAATGTGATGACTTAGGGGGATATCAGAGTTATGATTTTCTCTGGCTGCATGCATAGGTGTGCTGTGTGGGGCTCTTCAGCTAACACACCAATTGTCTAACTTATCAGTGACTAGAAGACACCTTGGTGGAGCTAAGGAAAGCCTGCCAGTTCTTTTTATATAATCATACCCTGTCCACCCAAACTTGCAGTAGAGGACTCTCGGTTAGGGAGGTGTGTTTAGAGATTTACAGCTCCAATTCTTGTCCTCCAAAGTCATCTTTCTTTTGTGAGTACTTGTAAGTTGAACTACTGCCATCACATGAGGCTCAAGGAAAGTGCCGTCCCTTCTAGTACTCCTTCTCCAAAAGACATCTTTTTCCAAAGGAGTTCCTTTGCTGTACTTGTATATGGTAGTCATCTCTGTGTCTCTTCATACCCTCTTTCCTCTCTGAGTCCCTGTTTTCCAGTAGGATACTAATCCTACTGGATTAAGGACCTCTTAGTCTAATCACCTCTAAAGATCCTAACCCAGCTACACTATCTTCCCTTATCCTATCCCCACCTACCTTACCAAGCAGGGCCACCTTCTCAGGACTCCAACGTATCTATCATGGGAGACATAATTTATTCCATAGCATAAGGCTAGGTAATTCACTTAAATCCTGTGGCCTGTTAACAATGAATCTGATCCTGTAGGCCAGGATAATTAGCTGTCAAATCCTATGGTGAAAACAGCAATGGAAAGGCCCAACACTGCTGTGCTTCCTCTGGGAAGAAAGAACAAAAGAAAGATGTTCAGAGCCTTCCAGTGTGGCACTGATCATCTTTTCCTGTTATTCCCCCCACAGCCTGCCTGCTCCAGGCGGAGCTGGTAAACTATGAGCGAGTCAAGGAGTACTGTCTCAAGGTTCTGAAGAAGGAAGGGGAGAACTTCAAGGCCCTTTACCGGTCTGGGGTGGCCTTCTACCACCTTGGGGATTATGACAAAGCACTCTACTACCTGAAAGAAGCCAGGACTCGACAACCAACAGGTAAGGTGATCTTTGCTTTCTTAGGTCAGACCCCTCTGACAGCTCCTGAGCCGCATTATTGCACTGGACAGCTTCCTGTGGCTGGCAGGGCCAAGTGAGAGTAGAGAGGGAAAATTCAGGGTCAGGCAGGTGGTAGGACCAGAAATGAGGAGAATATCTAGCCCATGCATTTACCAGGGTTTGGGTTCCAGGAACTATGGGTATCTCTTCAAATACACACCATCAGCCAGGTACGGTGGCTCACACCTGTAATCCTAGCTACTCAGGAGGCTGAGATCTGGGGATCAAGGTTCCAAGCCAGCTTGGACACTAAAAAAAAACCAAGAGATTTATTTCCAATTAACCACTAGAAAATGGGAAGTGGGGCTGTGGCTCAAGGGGAAGGCAATAGCCTTGAGCTGAAGAGCTCAGGGACAATGCCCAGGCAGAGAATTCAAGCGCAGACTTTTGAGCATGAGGCAATGTCCATTTCTAGTGCTGGGAGCAAACATTCCAGGTAGCCCTGTAACTCTTCTGCTCAGGACTGCAGAGCACAGGAGCTGTTCTATATCCTGCCTTCCTCACTAATTTGAGGACTGGAATGGGGGAGGGGAACACCAAATGCACTAGCTGTGGAGTTAGTTGTCTGAGCCTACTTCTGAAGACAAAAATAAGACAATGCAGTGGAGTCCTTTTAAACTCCATCTTATTTAATGTCCCCAGGTCCTAGCTTTCTCTTTTGTCACAGTGATGATGAGGATGCATGCTTCACAAGACTGTAATGAGAGTTAGATGTAATAATGAAGGTTAAAAATACCACAGCCAGGGGCCAGGAGTTTGGCCGAGTGGTAGAGTGCTTGCCTAGCATGCACGAAGTCCCGGGTTCGATTCCTTGGTATCACATACATAGAAAACAAAAAAAATCCAGAAGTGGTGCTGAGGCTCAAGTGGTAGAGCTCTAGCCCTGAGAAAGTCCAAGGCCAATGCTCAGGCTCTGAGCTAAAGCCCAGGACTGGCAAAAATATTAAAAATTAATAATAATAATAAAAAAAATACCACAGCCAGGGGACTGGGAGTTTGGCCTAGTGGTGGAGTGCTTTTCTAGCATGCATGAAGACCCAGGTTTGATTCCTAGGTACCACATACATAGAAAAAGCCGGAAGTGGTGATGTGGCTCAAGTAGTAGGACTCTAGCCTTGAGAAAGCCCAAGGACAGTGCTCAGGCCCTGAGTTCAGTCCCCAGGACTGGCAAAAACAAAACAAAACAAAAAAAACACAGCCAGGGCTGGAGATGTGGTTTAGTGGTAGAGTGCTTGCCTAGCATGCATAAAGCCCTGAGTTTGATTCCTCAGTACCACATACACAGAAAAAAGCCTAAAGTGAAGCTATAGTTCAAGTGGTAGAGTGCTAGCCTTGAGCAAAAGAAGCTCTGGGACAGGGTCCAAGCCCTGAGTTCAAGCCCCATAACTGGTGGGAAACAATAACAGCAAACCAAACTAAACAACCCACAGCCAGAGTTGGTGTCACACCCCTGTAATCCCAGCTACTCAACAGGCTGGGGTGGGAAGATCACTTGAGTCTAGGAGTTCAGAGCCAGCCTAAGTAACACAGAGAGGCCCCATCTCAAACCTGGTACAAAACTGACATTCAGCAATGAAGTTTGGCCCAGCACTGGTGGCTTATACCTGTAAACCTAGCTACTCAGGAACTGAGATTGAGAAGATCATGGTTTGAGGACAGCCTGTGAATAAACTTCATGAAACCCACCCCTGCCCCATCCCCATCTCAACAGCCAGAAACACTGGCATGCACCTGTTAACCCTAGTTACCAAGGAGCTAACATAGGGCTGCAGTTACAGAACAGCTTAGGCAAAAAAAAGCAATTTGCAAAACAGAAAAAGCTGGGTGTGGTTGTTGCATATCTAGCATTTCAGATGGGGCAGAAAGTATAAATAAGAGAATTGTGGTCCAGACCAGCCTGTTTCAAAAATAACCTGGACAAAGGGGGCTTAGTGCATGGCTCAAGTGGTAGAGTGCCTGCCTAGCAAGATCGAATTCCTGAGCATCATAACCAAGAGAAATAAATAAATAAATAAAAAGTCATATCTTTCAGCTGAGACATGAAAAGTAGGGAAGTTGGTCATTTGAGGAGAAATTCCTCCCCCTCCCTCCTGTCTGCCCCCTGGGCCACATTTGCTAAGGGGAGGAAGAGACCAGCCTCAGACAGCCCTCTGAGCCACCACCACGCTAAGACAGAGGGGCCTGAGGCTGAGCATATGCATGCATGAGGCCGAGCTGGGCCTGCACCTGGGCTGCGGACCCAGCTTTGGCCGGATTCTGTGTTTCTCTCCTCATAGACACCAATGTGATTCGGTACATCCAGCTGACCGAGATGAAGCTCAGCAGATGCTCCCAGAGGGAGAAAGAAGCCATGTAACCAGGAAGCCTCTCCGGAGCCACACCCAGACCCCCCTGGTGGAGAGCCTCACCCTGGGTACCATCCCTTTTTCCTCCACTTCTTCAGCCACCTCTTCCTCCTGTTGCTCCCCAGCACTGTGTCTACTCCCAGTGCAGCTCTACTGGAAGGTGGTGGCTGCCTAGACATGAAGCCATCTTCTTCTGTAGTGGGTCTGCAGCAGCTGAGCCGGGCCTGGCTTCCACTGGGATGTGTGGGGAGGAGTCACATCAGCTAGGAATGGAAATGGGGCCTGGACTTGGGCCAATGTTTCTGATAGACAGCACACATGGCACCCGTGGACTGGATTCTTCTACACCTTCCTGACACACCAGAGCATCTTGAGGCCACTGGAACAAATCCAGGGATAAGACAAACAACTCGAAGTGTAGATGAAGCCAACATAGAGACTGTGAATT
Source organism: Megascapheus bottae (assembly GCF_031878675.1). Taxonomy (NCBI): domain Eukaryota; kingdom Metazoa; phylum Chordata; class Mammalia; order Rodentia; family Geomyidae; genus Megascapheus; species Megascapheus bottae. The sequence continues at coordinate 9,391,155 of NC_143522.1, forward strand.
TGTACACTGGAGTCCCCCAACTCTCTCCAAGTCACCTTAGCCCCTGCTACCGACTCCCTCCTTGGCTTGGCTTGTGCTTTCTTCTCTCCCTCTCAGGGATATGAGTCTCTGCCAGGATTCACATGCCTTGGAGGCCCACTCTCTGGGCCCTCTGGTGACCGCACATACCATTCCCCGCCTCCAGCCAGCAGGCAGCTGGGACAGTGTAAGGCTGGGCCAAGGGTCCAGGAAGGGCAGGCGGTGTAGGAGATGGGCATGGGGAGAGGATGCCGAAGACTAGGGACGGGACTGTGGAGCATTTAGTATACATAAAAATAAACAGGCAGAAGTTCCAGTCATTTCTGTTGGAAGCAGACCACCCCAAACCTCAGTCAGAGCTGCTTGTAGCCAGGCAGGGACCAGGCTTCTCCCAAAGCCATCGCCATTTGTCCAGCTCTGTACACCATGTCAGCTGCAGCCTTTGTACTCTGAGGAGCAAGCTGAGATTGTGGAGACTAGCCCCAGGGCTTGGCTGTGTGGAAACTTGTATAGCTTCTTTATGATGAAATTATCTGAACTTAATATCTAGCCTGTAGAATGTATTCAACAAATATTTGTTGAATGAATAAATTATGACTGCAGACTGACTTTCCTGCCTTAAACTAATTTTATCCCAGCCTAGTCTCCTGATATCTAGCCTTCCTCATGCTATGCCGTGTTTCTTCAGTCAAACAAGAAACATTTACTGAGGGCTTACTGCTCACCCATTGTAGTGCAATATGCTGTGGGACATGCAATACAGTCCCAATGTTTGAGGAGATGGAGAAATTGTGACATGCTTATGAGATTATTACCAATGACATCACTAATTTATATGATGCTTAAACATTTTCAAAGCACTTTCATGTATTTTTCGTGTGGTTAGTGACACAATATTGTATAAGACTAAGATATAAGCAGATGCAATAATGTTAATAGTTAGGATTTATTAAATGCACTATCTTCAGATCTTTACATGAACACTCTCGTTTCTTTCATACAATGACTGTGAGATACGATTCCTATGTGATAGATAAAAAAAGAAAGAAAGAAAAACCAGGAAAGGCTGCATGGCCTTAAAAGATATAGCTAGGACTTGAACCAGCTCTAATTCTGGGGCTCTAGCTAGTAACTGTGCTATCCTTGGCACTCACGCGCTTTCTCTCCCCATATATATGTTCTCTCTACATACACAACATGTGTATGTACATATAAATATTATATTGGGAAGTCACAGCTGTTAAAGAGCACGACACTGCATTAAGTTGGGAAATGTTCACCATGCCAATGGTGATACCTGGGACTCCCTCTTATATTTACCCAAGGCAGAAAAAGACCAGAGACCAGAGACCTAGTGGCTAGAACAGTCACAATCCAGGAGGAAAGACCTAACTCCCGGAATTATTTTATTGTACTATCTGTTATATTTGCTGATGGTACCAGAACATAGCTGAACAGCCTACCTAGTATTCTGCTCTGCTCTAGCAATGGGAAAGCACCACAATTACAGGTATGGGCCAAAGGGAGATCCAGAGTTAATTACGGGTTGTTTAAGCAGAGGCTCTGCCATTACAAAATCCAATAACAGCTGAGGGACCCACAAGCTAGCAGCACAGGTTATATTTATCTAGCTCCCCAAGCACTCTAAATGGGAACTGCAAGAAGGTGCTAGAACTACCCAGAGGTCCACAATGACTTGCCTTTGAAGAAGAGCAAAAGGAAAAAGCCATTCCAGCTGCCTAATTCCCTGTTCCTAGTCTCACTCCTGCCACAGGCCTAATATAGAACTGTTCGCAAAGCTACCCCATTCCCAAGCCTCCAGCCCAGAAAGTAAGCAAGTTGACAAACTGTTAGGAACTGAAGGATGAAAATGAGGTCAGAGGTGGCCTGCATGACCAGATCAAACCGGCAGGATCTTTCTTTGATTTTCATGAATCATGAAGGACTCTGCATGAGTATTCCCAACCATGGAAGCAAGAGAGAAGTCTTGCTGGACTGAGTTGGAGTGGAGCTGGACAGATGGGGATAAGACTGTCACCAGCCCAAGGGAAAGCTTGGACCTCAGATGTAGGTGAGGACAACCTCTTGGAACAAGTATACAGGCCATTAGCTTGTCCATTGACTTAAATACATATGATTATTGGAACTCCATTCACTGTGACCCAAATTTTGATGATCTCCCCCCCAAAAGAGGCTGCCTGAGATACAATTAATGATTGGGGTGGCAGGTTTGAATTTTACTGAGCATTTGCCCAACAGATACTTTAGAAAGCTGTTAAGCAAAACTAGCTCTTGTTCACTTTTCCAAATCTTTGACTTCCTTTCCTTTTCCCTTCCTAAAAAAAATTGAACTGAGATTTAATTACACACTGTGTGACTGTCACTGTTGAATTATGTAAACAGAGCACGAATCATGGATGTGATCTGAATTGCTATCTTCTGCCTGGATTTTTGTGACAGACTTTGTTTATGGGGTAGGGGGAACCCATACAGTTTGTTTAATTACAAAAGCCACCATGTATTTTGGGCAATTGATATGGGAGAAGAATTCAATCCATCATCCAAGATAACAGAATTTCACCTTTTTGGAAATATCTTTTAGTTCTTTTTTTTCTTAAATAAATGTATACATACATGCACAGATTTTCTTTGTGTGTAGAGGGTGTGTGTGTGTGTGTGTGTGTGTGTGTGTGTGTGTGTGTGTGTGTGTGCTGTTACTGGGGCTTGAACTCAGGGCATCATGCTCTTACTTGGCTTTTTTGCTCAAGGCAGGTGCTCAACCATTTAAGCTATACAACCACTTACAGCTTTTTGGTGATTACTTGGAGATAAGAGTCTTATGGACTTTTCTGCCCTGCTGGCTTTGAACCTCAGATCTTGGGTAGCTAGGATCATAACTGAGAGCCACCAATACACAGCAGGTTTACTTTGTTTAATGGAAAACTGGACCATACTGCACATACTCTTCAAAAACGTACTTTTCAAAATGTGTATTTACATATTAGAATATAAATACCTAAACATTAAATATTCAAAAGTACAAAAAGCATTCTAGTCAGAAGTAACTCTTCTCCAATCTCTGCCAACATCTACTTTCCCTCTAATTTCACAGATAAACATTTTCAAACCCATATATACATATATTTTTCTTCGATCACAAAAAGGTAACACAGCAGTCATGTTTTCATTCTTCGTTTTACTTCATTGAATATATGAAGACTTTTCTGCATGGCTTTCAAATATTACCAAAAGCACCTTCATTATGGGTAGTCATTTTGTAGTGAGTCCCCAAATAGGGATGATTCCATTGATTCCTAATCTCAATATCATAGGTATTGTAGCATACCTTCTTGCCATTGAGTTTCACACTGAAATGACTATTTCCTTAGGATATAATCAAGAAGGAAATTACTCAGCTATTTTAAGGATTTTGATATGTGTTGTCAACTGATACCCTTCTCCCAACCCCCAAGAGTTTGTACCAAACATAGTCCTATTGGTAGTTTCTATAGATATCCTATTCCTAGGGCCCTAATGATGACTAAAAGTTATCACCTAGCAAATCATGTCCAATTTGATAGGCAAAACAATTCTATGTCAATGTTATTTTAACCTGTCACTTTTAACTTTCTTTGGTTATTAGTGATAATATGCTCATGTGCTTATTGACCATCTGTACTTTTTTCTTTGTGAATTTTCTATTTATTTGATATTGATATGTTTCTCTTCCTTATCAATTTGTAATTTCAAGAATATTTTTGTCAAAAAATGCTGCCAATATGCCTTCCAAGTGCATTGCTTTCAAATTTTTGTTTATGGTGCTTTTTGACACATAAATTTTGAATACAACAATTAATTTGTTCCTTAATTGCCAGCTTTTCCTGCTTATGGTTTATCATCTTATTTCAGTCAGAGTGGCTCTTTGAAAATATATAAGTTTACCATGGGTGTCACAGCTTTAGAGGTTTTGTAGTACAGTTGGGTGTTGGTGGCTCATGCCCATAATCCTAGCTACTTAGGAGACTGAGATCTGAGAATTGAGGTTCAAAGCCAGCCCAGGCACTGAAGCATGAAACTCTTACCTCCAATTAACCACCAAAAAACTGGAAGTGGCACTGTGGCTCAAAGTGGTAGCGCACTAGCCTTGAGCGAAGCTAGCTTAGGGACAGCTAAGAGTTCAAGCCCCATGACTGACCAAAAAAAAAAAAAAGATTTTGAGGTTGGTCGTACTTCGGATGAAGACTAAAATGTGTGTACCACATGGTACACGAGGTCTTTCATGCATTTTCTCCCTCTTTTTCTACTCTTATTTCCAAGGTACTTCCCATTCTACTGTGGCATAGAATAGAACCATTGTGCTTGAGCTATGGAACTTTGCATGCTACTCCTTCTGCCTTAATGTCTATTCCTCATCCTTCTACCTTCTCTTTGCCCTAATAAGTCTTGGCCAAGGGTCACAGCTTCAAAGTCATGGCCTACGCCTCCAAAGCAACCCAGTCCTACCTCTGCCCAGCATTTGTAATTTTCTATTTACATTAATCTCTCCCACTACCTAGGCTTTCCTCAAGAGATTGCATCCAAAAGGTCTAGCACAACACTTGCGCATTATGGGTGCTCAAAAACTGTTGAGTGTTGAGCCTAAAATGGATAAATAATGGATTCTGTGGGAAATGCAGAGCCAGACCAGGTCTGTGCTTCTGAGAAACGAAGATGTCCTGGGAGACTTGGGAGAGGAAGCTTGTGTTCTAGGCCCGTGCCTTCTGAATCAGTACCACTGGGATGAGCTTTTTAAGAACAGACAACTTCATGCACTAGCTCAGACATGATGAATCCAACTCACAGCATGTTGGAGACACTACAGTGTTTAGAACATTCCAAAGTGTTTTCAATGACCAAGTGTGTTCAGGTTCATTGCCACAGAGAATAGTAGACTTACTTTCAATTCATTCACTCTACCATTTCAAATTATATGATCTTTTCCAGGTAGATAGATGAATACCAGCTTAAACACACTGAGAAATCTTAGCTGGTGCCCCTCTGGGGAAACTGTTTAATTATTACTTTTTTTTTTTTTTTGCCAGTCCTGGGTCTTGAACTCTGGGCCACGGCACTATCCTTTAGCATTTATGATCAAGAGTAGCCCTCTACTACTTGAGCTACAGCTCGACTTCTGGCTTTTTTTTTTTTGGTAGTTTTAGTGGCTATAAGAGTCTCATGGACTTTCCTGCCTTAGGGTGACTTCAAACCACAATTCTCAGATCTCAGATCTCAGCCTCCAGAGAAGCTAGGATTATAGGTGTGAGCCACCAGTGTCTGGCCTGTTTAACTTTTTTTTTTTTACCTTGTTTTCCTAAACTACACTTGGAGATGTGATCATCCTAAAAAGAGAGTTGAGAGGGGAAGAAATAATCATCTCCTAGCTCAGTTCCTACTACCAAATAGCCGTAGGATATTTATCTCCTTTCCCCACCCTCCTCAGCTTCGGTTTCCTCATTTATGGTGTGCTTGTAACATGTCTTCCTCTCTCTTTCTACACTCCATTCTCCAGAAGAAAGAGGCCTTTCCACAAACCCTCAGATAGCTGTTTGGTCCCCAGGCACAGCAGAGGCTCTACAGCAGTCCATGGAAATAATTCTGATGGATTCTAGAATGAACTGTTATTTAGTCACATATATTTTAAGGTAACACAAGGGGTATCAATGTGTGAGAAGTAATGCACCTTCTACCTGGCAAATGTAACTGTAATCCCTCTATACATTACCCCGACAATTAAATAAAAAAAGTAACAATTTCCTAACAGTTCTAACAGTCCTAGCCAGCAGCCTCTGAGCTGCAAAGAGAAGGGATTGTCAGGAACTAAAGTGGTCACTGCTCACCCTCCTTCTAGTGCTCTTGATAGCCTGATCAGGAAAGCCAAGAATGGTGGGAATGGGGGTGCGGTCAACTAGCAGATGGACAGCTGCTCGGATTAAGATGCTCTGCTTCCTGTTTCCAGTGCCCGCACCAGCCCCAGGGTGGGCAGCAGAGATAGGGAAAATGCACACAGTCCATCAGGCTCAGCAAAGTTCAAATTACCAAGTCAGTATGAAAAGCCTTACTCTAAATGGACTGAAATTAGATTCTATTAAAAAACCACACTCAGTGAGGCCTTAGGCTATTAATATTTGCTAAGACATGGAGGAGGGAGAGAAGGCAGAGGCCCCTGAAAAAGGTTGGGAGGTCTCAGCTGCCAGTGAATTGCTGCCTGGAAGGAAGCCACATTTGAAACGTAGGCTTTCCCTGTTTCTAAAGACTCACAGACTACGAGGACTGTAAGCAAGTTTAAAGCTCAATAGTTCTCCTCTTGTTTTACAGATGAGGGATCAAATCCAGCAGTTAATGACTTATTCAAAGTCATGTAGCTTGTACTTAAGTAGCAAAGGCTGAACTTGAACTGGGGCCAGTTTCCTAAGAGCACTTAGTATTTCTTTCCACAGAATTGAAACACATAAAGCACCCAAGAGAAATTGTGTTCTAGAGAAAGAACATTGTCCTGGCTTATTTATTCCCTCCCTGCAGTCACTTCAGTGGTTAACAAGATATCCTCTGCCTGAGAGGCTTACAGTCTATGTGAGATAGAAAAGAAAACTAAATAGGCAGTGTCAATTCTATGGAGGAAATGTTACCAAAGCACAATGGGTACACCTAAAGGAGCTATTAGAATCAAGATGATAATGATAAGCCATACATCTTCAGAGTAGACACCTGAGTCCAAAAATAAGTCTTTGAATTTATAGTAAATTCATTTCCTACAAAGGAATCAAAACAATTTAATGAAGGAGAAAGAAAGAAGTCTTTTCAATAAAGGGTACTGTATCAGCTAGATACCCATCTACCAAACAATGAAGTTTGAGCCTCTGCTTCATTCTCGATACAAGACACTCAAATAGAGTAAAAGCATAAAATGTAAGAACTAAAATTATAAACTTCTTCATGGTTATAATGAGATTGTGGTTCATAGATATGATACCAAAGCCTAAACAAAAAAGGAAAAATAATGACAAACTACTTTGTATCTAATATTGTTTTGGGCTTCCATGGATACTTTCAAGAAAGGACAACCCACAAAATGGAACAAAATTCCAGTAGCATGCCAGATAAGGGACTTATAACTAGCACTAAAGTACCTATTAAAAGTCAGTAATAAGCCAGGCACTGGTGTTTCATGCCTGTAATCCTAGCTACTCAAGAGACTGAGATCACAGGACCGAAGCCAGACTGGGCAGGAAAGTCAATGAAACTCTTATCTCCAATAAACCACCAAAAAGCCAAAAGTGGAGATGTAACTCAAGTAGTAAACCTTTGAGCAAAAAAGCTTAAGGACAGCAGGTAGGTCCTTAAATTCAAGCCTGAGGAATAGCAAAAATAAAAAAACAATTCAGTAGTATTAAAAAAAAGTTTAAAAGGAGCAAAAAAATCTTAATAGACATACTCCAAGGAAGACAAATACAGAGCACATTAACCTGATCAATATTAGCCATTAGAAGAAATGCAAAGCAAAAACCACAATGAGCTACCATTTCATAGCCATTAGAATAGCGATTATCAAACAGTAACAAGGGTCATTGATGTAGAAAAACGGAAAGCCTCCTCACAGGTCTGGCAGTAATACACCACAGTGCACGGAGATGGAAAAACTTCCTCAAACAGTTGATTAGTAACCCTGTGAGCCAGCAATTCCACTCCCAAGTATTTACCAAAGACCTGAATACCTATGTCCACACAAACTCCTACAAACCAACATTCATAGAGACATTATTCATAATGATCAAAAAGTGGAAACAACTCAAATGGCCAACAACTGACAAATGGTTAAAAATCAATGATGGTATATTCATATAATGTGTTGCCCACAATAAAAAGAAACGAAGTGCTGACACATGCTATAAAGCTTGGAAATATGATGAAAGAAGCCAGTCATGAAGTATGAGTCTACGCATAGGAAATTTCAAGAGTGGGCAATTTCTAGAGACAGGAAGTATATTAGTGGGTTGCCTAGAGGCTGGAAGGAATGGGAAGGGCAAACTTTCCTGCTGATGAAACACCTTCAAGTCAATTGTGGTGATGGTAGATAAACAACTCCCTGAGTATATTAAAATCCATCTATACAACACATATTTTAAATGGGTATATCATGTGACAATAAAACTATCAACATTTTATTTGTCATCATATAAACAATATAATAACTGGCATACATGCTTCATTTCATAATATTGTATAATTTATACTTTCAGTGCAGCTCTTCCTGAAGTAGCCCACTGCAATTACTTATGAGTCACCTGAGATTAGTGGCTACCTCACTGGACAGAAAAGTGGTAGAGCCTCAAAGAAGACCCTAGGAAGACTAAGCAGTAGGATTGATAGACCTTTTTTTTTCCTTTTTTTTATTTTATTGTAATTAGTAAAAGGGTTACATGATATTCCCCAGATAGAAGGTGCATTAATTCACATACATTGATACCCTTTCACATGTCTTGGTACCCATTTCCCTCCCCCCCCAACACCCCCCACACGTCTTGGTTTTCCCCCCTTCCCTATCAAATTTCAAATAACCAAATACAAATTCAATATATCAGATAACAAAGTGAGATACTATAACAATATGAGATAACCAAGGGACAGCAAAGGAGATGAGAGACAACGTAGTACATTAAAGGACAACAATCATTCGTTATATGGCTTTTGTTTCAATATCCTGGAGGTCCTTTCAATTAGCTTCATACTGTATGGCCTTATGTATCAAGATTTTGCTCTATTGCAGATCTCTGCTAGGAGAGCCCAAGGTTTCTACTGATTATGACAAATGAGGGAAACCATTGAGCCTAAGTTCCTTTGAGTCTGGCTTACTTCACTTAATATGATTTTTTCTAAGTCTTTCCATTTCCTAACAAATGGGGCGATGTCATTCTTTCTGACAGCAGGATAGAATTCCATTGTGTACAGATACCACAACTTGTTGATCCACTCATCAACTGAGGGACATCTAGGTTGGTTCCATATCTTTGCTATGGTGAATAGTGCTACAATGAACATTGTTGTGCTAGTGGATTTAGTATGCCCTTGTTTCTGGATGGTTGGGTAAATGCCAAGTAGTGGAATTGCTGGGTCATAGGGGAGTTCTATGTTTAGCCTTTTGAGGCACTGCCACACTGCTTTCCATAGTGGTTGAACGAGTTTGCACTCCCACCAACAATGTAGTAGTGATCCCTCCTGGCCACATCCCCTCCAGCATCTGTTATTATTCGTTTTCCTGATCCTGGCCATTCTAACTGGAGTGAGGTGGAATCTTAGAGTTGTTTTGATTTGCATTTCTTTTATGACCAGAGATGTTGAGCATTTCTTCATGTGTCTATAGGCCTCATTGGACAGAAAAGTGGTAGAGCCTCAAAGAAGACCCTATGAAGACTAAGCAGTAGGATTGACAGACCTTTAATCCTGCTCCTTTATGAAGTTTCCAGAGCCCTTTTATCAGACCCTTCTGCAGAGCTGCCTGAGAGTCGAAGCACAATCAAGAAGAGGGCTCTGCTCTGTTGGCTTCCACTTAAGACCCCAGGCTTGCCATATATCCTTTATCAAGATTCAGCTTCAAGCCTCACCACTGTTATTTATGGAAATAAGGACAATAGTACCAGGTACAGTGAGGATTCATCATGAAAAATGTTTTGAATGGCATCTAGCACAAAGTAAGCATATTTTTTCCATTAGCTATTATACACTAATAAAAACACGATTATGTCTCCCAATTCTGGCAAAGTGCCTGGAACATAGTAAATTCTCAGAAAACCATCAATGTCCACACTGGAAACCTTACAACACTGCCAGCACTGTTCTCTAACTGCCATTTGACTACTTCCACAAATCCTGTCTGAAAAGCAGATCATTCTTCTTTCAGGGTAGTTCTGGTTAAAAAAATGTACTGCTGCACAGAGATGGAATCTGTTACTTGCTTCCATTTACAACTGTCTTTGGCCCTATTCAGCAAAATGTTGTTCCAACCTTTCTTGTTGCAACTGCCACCTGAGCACTCTATTTTCTAAGCCTGTATCTCCTTCCATTATTCTTTTCTTTTCCTTCTTTCCTCCCTCCTGCTCTTTCCTGCTCTCCCCTGCATAAGCGCTCTCTCTCTTTCTCTCCCTGTGCTATTCTTGAGCTTTTCACTCAAGGCTAGTGCACTACTTTGAGCTACAGAACTACTTCTGGCTTTCTGATGGTTAATTGAAGACAAGAATTTCCTATATTTTCCTGCTTACCCTGACTTTGAACTGTGATCCTGAGAGCTCAGCCTCCTGAGTGGCTAAGATCATAGGCATAAGCCACTGGCACCCAGCCTCGTAGTTATTTTAAGCCTAGCTACTTGAGAGGCGGAGATGAAAGATTGAAGGTAAGATCAGCCCAAGTAAAAACAAATTGGTAAAGCTACATTTCAACCACTGGCTGAGCAGACTGGCCCAGGCATAAGGTAAGTGGCTACCTCAAAAATAACTGAGAAAGGGAGCCAGGGCACAAAAGTCTGTGAGACTCTTAACTCCAGTTAACCACCAGAAAACCGGAAGTGGGGCTGTGGCTCAAGTGGTAGAGCACTAGTCTTCAGCTGAAGAGCTCAGGATTAGCACCCAGACCCAGAATTCAAGCCCCATGACTGGGTGCAGGGGGAGAAGGAAGGAAGGAGAGAGAGAGAGAGAGAGGGAGAGAGAGAGAGTAACGGCTACTGAATCACAAAGGGACTTTCATCATCTTCTAGCATTAGGACTACATGAGTGCCTGGCTGTTTTTTTTTTTAATCAGACCATTCCAATTAGCTTGTATTATATTTATGGGCCCATCTTCTACTTGTACCATTGACCTTTCAATATTATATTCAATAGTTACAATTATGCACATCAGGTCCCTCTCCTTAACCATGGTTTTATTTTTTACTATTCCAGTCCAGTTACCTCATGTGATCTGAAAATATTAATTGGAAAATTTCAGGAAAAAAAGCAGTTCCAAAGTTTTAGATTGTGCCCTATTCTGAGGTGCATGATGAAATCTCACACAGTTCTAGGGTGTGAGTCACCCCTTTGTCTACTGCATCCATCTTGTCTACCATCCCCACTCTCTAGTCATTAGCAGCTAAAGGCCATAACAAAGTGCTTGTGTTCAAGTAGCCCTTATTGTACCATCCCAAGGAGAAGTATTTCTGCAGAAATACTTGTAAAAATTTGTATTTGCCAAAGAAAAATTATGTACTTTTCTTCTAAGTGAAAAGTTCGAAGTACAGTAAGACACATTGAGAGCAAGCAGCCACCTGCACATAATTTTCATTACAATATATTGCAACAATAGTTCTATTTTATTGTTCATTCTTGTTCTTAATTTCTCACTGTGCCCAATTTATAAAGTTTATCGTAAGTGTGTATGCATAGAAAAAAATGTCATACAGAGAATCGTCATCATCATACATAGAATTTGGTACTGTTGACAGTTTCAGGCATTCCCTGGGGTGCTAAAACATGGCCACCATAAATGGATTGGAGGGGAACTATTGTACTATAACATACACATCTCAGGAATCAAATGAATGGACTCCTACCCCAACACATTCATCTTGACATAGGACACCATGTTCATTCTATAAAGTTCTCTCACACCCAATGATCCTGAACTCCTAAAAGCAATCACCATTCTGATTTCTAGCCCCATAAACTGGTTTTGCAAAAACAAAACAGGTTTATGAAGTTCATGTGAGTGTGATAACGTAATACTATAACATTTTATCTTAACCCATAATTTTATTACTATTAAATTGGTATTAACTTTAATCATACCAACTTTACTTCAGAATTGGTTGTAGGTATTTTGGATTTAGTAAAAACTCTTGTCTATTCCACCCACTCCCACCAGAGAGAAAGAGAGAGAGAGAGAGAGAGAGAGAGAGAGAGAGAGAGAGAGAGAGAGAGAGAGAGAGAACTGCAGGAGCAAAAATTCTATTATTTGCTCATAGTCTGATATTTGGGAATCACTGAATGATTATATGATCTCTCATAGTTTTAATGGAGTTGAACCCCAGAAGGAGAGGAGGAGAGACACAAAGGGATAAAGACCATACAGACCCATGGAGAATCTGACCACTAGGCATGCACACAGATAGGAAGAGACTTTAGAAGGCACAAGTGTCATGCTTGACACATCGCTTGGTGTCAGCAAAGTACTGACACCTGATCTGCCATCAGCAGAGCATGGGTGACCTAGGATGCTAAGGTGTCTTCTTAGGTGGCAGTGTGCTAAATTTTTCATGGAAGCTTAGCCTTCACTCACTGCAACCACAGCTACTAGATAAGCCACTAAGTTGTACAGTCATAGCCTGGGCCTAACCCTGTACTTGTCCACACAAACATAGCTCTTAATTTAAGAAACCCAAGATTTCTAGAAAAAAAGAGTAGGGCTGGTAGTGCAGTTCTGTGGTAGCATGCTTAAAACTCTGTGTTTTCAAGGAACACAAAAGACAAAAAAGAAAGGAAGGAAAGAAGGAAGGAAGGAAGGAAGGAAGGAAGGAAGGAAGGAAGGAAGGAAGGAAGGAACAAAAGGAGGAAGGAAGAGAGGGAAAAAGGAGAGGGAATGGACAGTGTGTTTGTAAGCTAAAACCCTCTGTCAGTCATTTTGCAGACAACACACTAAGGAACAGAGCAGTTCAGCATCCAGCAATGATGAATGTCACCACAAAAGTGCCAGGCACGGTGGCTCATGCCTGTAATCCTGGCTGCTAAGGAGGCTGAGATCTGAAGATCCCAATTCAAAGCCAGCCCGGGCACGGAAGTCCATGAGACTCTTACCTCCAATTAACCACCAGAAAACTGAAAGTGGCACTGTGGTTCAAGGGGTAGGGTGGCAGCCTTGAGCTGAAGAGCTCAGGGACAGTGCCCAGGCCCAGAGTTCAAGTCACCATGACTGACAAAAAAAAAAAAAAGCTTTCTTAAACCTTTGAGGAGGAGACCTTTGGGAGTTTACTTCAATCGATTTCCCTCACCCCCTGGCAGGTGACAATTGGGGGATTATTATTCAGACTATTAATAGAAGTTATGCATTAGGGATTGTCTAGTACATCCATTAATAAGAGAAATTATGTGTGGCTATTATCAAAACTTACACTAAACCTTGCTGATGTTACAGTGTGTGTGTGTGTGTGTGTGTGTGTGTGTGTGTGTGTGTGTATGCCAAATGCTAAGAATGTTTGATATATTGGTGATGTGGGTTTTTTTTCTTGCTTGCTATCGGTCTCTATACAAAGATTTTATTTTAAGATAAGCCAATGATGTATAAAGTTCATTTAAAATTACAATGTAATCAGACTCTTTACAACACATAATGGCATTCTTTCCTGGTGTAGACTAAAAATCCCAGCATCAGTAATTTCTCTTCTCCCTCTCATTTATTCTCTCCCTCTCCTTTTCCTTTCTCCCAGCTTCTTCTTTTTTCTCCTTCTTTCCTCCTCTCTCTCTCTTCCCTCCCCCCCTTTCACTCCTCATCTCTCACTTCCCCTTACCCCCAGGTTTCATGTGCCCACGAATCACCTGGGATCTTGTTAAAATACAGATTGTAATTCAGTAAATCTGGAACAAGTCCCAAGATTCTGCCTAACAAGATCCCAGGTGAGGCTGTGCAAGGCCTGTGGACCACAGTCTCAGTAGGAGGAGAAATACAGTCTGACACCCAAATAGAAGCAGACATCATTCAGCGTCTTCTCATTTCCAGATACTGCCTCTGACATGTCTTTATCTAGCCACACATTGTTTATAAATACACTACAGTATTCTAAGCCTCAGAGTCTCTGAGCACCCTGGAAACTAGAATAAGAACTTTCACATACCAGCCCCCCTCCAAGCTTCCTGTGAACCTCTAGGCACTTTTTTTTTTTGCCCAACCCTAAACCATCTCTTATAAAACACACTCCTACCCTACCATTTAGTTCCTCCTTTTCCTCCTTCCAGAATAATCCAGTCCTATATTAGGAAAGATACGACTCCTCTGTACTAGAGCTGTGTTTTGCTGTCCTTATTAAGTTTTTAAATGTCACCTTATGAGGTAACTCTTATTTTAACCTCCATCTTACTGATGACGAATGTAAGAATGTCTCGGGTAAATAAATTACTCGGGATCATGTGACTAATTGAGTGGCAATTTCAAGATATGAAGCCAGGCTATCTTACTGCAAAGCCCGAGTTCCTGGCCCACTGTGATGTGAGAAGTTGGGTCGTGGAATGAATAGTCCATTCCCCCTGGGCTGTCAAAGGTTCACACATCCTCTCCTCAATCTAAGTTACATGTATCTGGTTGTGACTCACTCTGGCTACTTTCATCTCTCCTTAGTCTCAGACCAAACACAATAAAAATTATTATATTTGGTCATAGATGTCTAGGATCATAGTTCAACTATCTCTAAGCAAGAAGAGCACTGGAGAATTTGGCCAGATTAATCACTGAGATCCTAGCTCTCCTGTCCCATCCACACTTCCATGAAGCCACCTCCCAGTTCCTTCTCCAGCCAGTGAGGCTGATTTTACCTTTCACTACATATTCCACAGTTGCCACTTAATAAAGAATAGAGAAGGTGCATTTTCCAATCCTATGATGCTTGCTCATTTGCCTATTCAACCCTGTACGGAAGCTTCTGCAGCCAGGAGTGAAAGAAATCCTTTCTACCTTAAGTGGTTTCTGCCAGATATTTTGTCATAGCCACACAAAGACTGACGAGTCACCTTTCCCTTTGCCACACTTATTGCTCTGGAGCAGACAAAGACCTTGGGTTGGCTTTGGGAAAAGGCACCGCACACGAAACAGACTAGAGATAACTTGGGTACCAGGTGCAATACTTGGACCACTCAGGTGGGACATGAGCCCACAGCATTAAAGCTTTTAATAGCTTTCACAGCGGCCACTGCTCTCCACCTTTGGGCTGGTAGAGAGCAGCCCAGAGCCTCAGTGGGGCTGAGTTTTTAAAGGTGAACACCACACGCTAGTGATCATAATCACACGCAGTGGTCATTACCGAATGGCATCACCAAATGCTAAGTCAATAACCACGAGGATAAAACTACAAACAGGTGGTGGAGACCACACAGGTGGTCAAACAGGTAAAGCGATTTTACAAAAGTGGAATTTGGCAGCCAAGCATGACCGGTTAATATACAAGGAAATGAAATTCTGCAGGTGTCACCTTCCCTGATGCCCTTATTTCTGTGGACTTACGTCATCTTCAGTCAGAAATAAGCATCTTAGGTCAGGCAATGGTGGCTCACTCCTTTAATCCCAGCTACTCAGAAGGCTGAGACCTGATGCTGGGTCCAAGCAAAAAAGTCTGTGAAATATATATATATATATATATATATATATATATATTTATTTTGTGGATCATAGGGCTTGGACTGTGGGCCTGGGCATTGTCCCTGAGCTCTTCAGCTCAAGGTTACCACTCTACCCCTGACCCACAGCCCCACTTTCCATTTTCTAGTGGTTAATTGGAGATAAGTCTCAGATTCTTTAGTCCCTGGGCTGGCTTTGAACTGTGATCCTCAGATCTCAGCCTCCTGAGTAGCTAGGATTAAAGGTGTGAGCCACTGCTTGTGAGCCCTGGCCTTAAGCCAAAAACAGCCCTGAATTCAAGCTCCAGGACCAACCACCTCACCCCAACCCCCAAGAAAAAGAAGTATGTAGTAAGATGTGTTTGGGGGGTGGGGACTGACTCAATAAGTCTTACGATTATTACATTTTTTTTGTCAGTTGTAGGGCTTGAACTCAGGGCCCGGCACCATGTCTATGCTCTGGTACTCAAAGCTAGTGCTCTACCACTTAGAGCCACAGCTCCACTTCTGGCTTTTGAGTGGTTAATTGGAGATAAATATTTCATGAGGACTTTCCTGCCTGCTCTGGTTTCCAAACGTGATCCTCAGGCTGGGAATGGGGCTTAGTGGTGGGGTACTTGCCCCCCCCCCTGTGCATGAAGCCCTAGGTTTGATTCCTCAGTACCACATAAACAGAAAGGCTAGAAGTGGTACTATGTGGTTCCCGTGGTACAGCACTAACCTTGAGCACAGAGAGGCTCAGGGATATAATCTAGGTTCTGAATTCAAGCCCCAGGCCCAGTAAAAACCCCACATGAGTACACCACTGGCACCAGGTAATGAATATTACTTTAAATAAAAGTAAAAAATTGCCAGGCATGGTGGCTCATACCTGTAATTCTACTACTCATCTACTACTGAGGATTAAGGTTCAAAGCCAGCCCAGGCACAAAAGGACCTGAGACTCTTTTTTCATAGAAGTATAAATTTGGATACACGTGTCCTTACTGTTCTTCCTAAGACAGGATTGGAACACTTGAGGCCAATAGAGGAAAAAGAAAGACTCAGATTGCTGAGAAAATTAGCTTCAGAGAACTTCACAACTCCAAAGGAGAAGGAAGTCTTGGTCTACAGTAGCTTATCCATTCCAGATCCCATCCTTACAAGCCCTCTTGAATATCCAACTCCCAGGTTCTCTGAGACTCTTGTTCTTCCAATTAAATACCCCCATTTAAAGATAAATCAAGTGGCTTTCAATTACTTATCATCAAAGAAGCCTGTCTCAGAGAAGTCAGACTTACCTAACACAACATAGGTTGAGAAGAATGAAGCTGGAACTCTTCAGCCCATTCATTTCTGCAACCACCAACTTTCTCAGACCAAGACTGGAAGGGGCTGTGTGTAGTTTTCCCATCAGACCGTAGTGCTTCATTGTCCTAAGCAGAAGAACGTGCTTGTCAGCCTCAAACTGGACAAGAAACCAACACTTCCAGGGAGGAGAAAGCAGAGAGGGGCAGTACCATTTGGTGAGTAGGAATCGTGGAGGATAAACCCTTTGGGGGAGCAATGGAACCATCTCCTTCTCTCTCTTGAGACACAGCCAGCCAAACAGCTAGGTAAGAGGAAGAAATAGGAGACCAAAAAGAGTGTGGTGACAATTTAGCCCAAGCATTAAGGCTCCTAGGCCCAAATTGGTGGCCATCAAGGACGCTGAGAGCCTCTCAGTCGGCCTTGGTCCCACAATGCAATGGGACCAGGGGAAGCCTACAGAAAAGTGGGTCACCAGCATCTCTAAGCAGATCCATTAGCAGCTGCTCCTCCCTTGGAGCTACTTGAAGACGGCAGCTCCTGAAGCTGTGTTTATCGACTGTTTATTTCTCTAATTTGTCAAGGACTGTCTGCACGCTCCAGCTTGCCTCCTGAGCATTCAGCTTCTGTTTTGCCTTACAAGCTTCACCAATTTGATTAGCATGTTCTGCACTCTATCTTTCAAGTCATTAATGAAAATACCGATGAATACTGTGAGTGGTAAGTCAGGTCCCTTAGGCCTCTCCTTCCCTCCTCCTCCCCACATCCCCTACTTCTTGCCTAAATAACTATCCCCACACTTTTTTTGGTGGGTCATGGGGCTTGAACTCTGGGCCTGGGTGCTATCCCTGAGCTCTTTAGCCCAGGGCTACTGCCCTACTCCTGGTACCACAGCCCCACTTCCTCTTTCCTACAGATTAATTTGGAGATAAAAGTCTCACGGACTTTAGTGTCTAGGTTGGCTTTGAACTGTGATCCTCAGATCTCAGCTGCCTGAGTAGCTAGGATTACAGGTATAAGCTACTGCGCCCAGCAACAATCCTCTTTTGAGATAACTTTCACTCATTGTTCAAGAAGTCTTATCTCCTCTTTGTTCATTTATTCAGTTACTCATTTATTCATCTGCTGGAGCTAGAGAATAAACAGAATCCTAGAGCATTTTTCCTGACTGGCCTGAAAACCATGACCCTCACAATCACTGCCCAGTGAAAAACTGGAATTATAGGCATGAGCCACCATGCCTAGTTAGGAAAGCAATTTCTTTAAAACTAAATCAAGGGTAAGTACTAGATTTGAAGTAAGGAATTGATTTGAAGTAAGGGCTAAGCAGGGGTAGCATTCAAGACCTATATATAGATTAGTAGAAAGAAGCAGGGTTTTTTTTTCCCTAGATGAATAAATGGCACTACCCAGAGACACGTAAATCCCCTTACCCTATCAAGGACTTCCTTGACAATCTGCCATAAAATGATTAACGTCTGGCATTACTGTGGAAATAGAAATTTTTATGGAAATCCACCTTAGCTAGGGGACTTGGCTTAAGGATATTTTTGCTAGTGTTTAAGATTAATCAGGGAACATAGTATGTATGTGTGGAACTGTCACAATGAGCCAATTGCTAATTAAACTTAAAACCTTATGCTTGGATGCCACCAGATCACACCTGTAATCCGAGCTACTCAGGAGGCTGAGATCAAAGGATCACAAGTGGAAGCCAGCCTGGACAGAAAAGTCTATGAGACTCTTATCTCCAATTAACACCCCAAAATCCAGAAGTGGAACTGTGGCTCAAGTGGTAGAGTTCTCTAGCCTTGAGCAAAAGAAGCTCAGGGAAGCACCCAGGTCCTGAGTTCAAGCCCTGAGACTGCACACACACACACACACACACACACACACACACACACACACACACACACAGAGTGTTGGATCCCTTTCTTACAGTGAAAGCAGAGAAGACATATTGAAGCCCTTAACTCTCATGCAACCCTCTGTGGAAGTGAGAGTAGGGGGTAGAGGAAGAAGAACACATGAAGTGCATTGAGACTTGAACTATGCAAAAAAATAGAAGAGTCTATTTTGACACATGAATGTATACTTTGATCATTATTTATCACCCCCAATAACACTCTCAAAGTGTCCAAATAGTCATTTGATCCCCCCAGTTCCATGAGGATATATTATTGTTAGCCTTGATGTACAGGCTAAGGAAACTTGAGCAGGAAGAAGTTAGTCAACATAGCGACAGTGGCTTCAAGGGGTAGAGTGGTAGCCTTGAGCTGAAGAGCTCAGGGACAGCGCGCCCAGGCCTAGACTTCCATCGACAAAACAAAACAAAAAACATAGCCTCAGTGGCATGCTAGGGGACCCAAGCCTAGATTAAGCCACTGAAATTCAGAGTGCTTTATGACCCCACAAGATAAGGCCACTGATTTGACTGATGATCCATTATTTCCCAAGAACAAGGGATGGGACAAAGGGTATGAGGAGGAAGACACCTGGAAGGAAGGGCAATGAACGGGAAAAAAAAGATACTTAGAACCCCAAATCAAAGGGAAACCGGGATATCCCTCTGTTGTCTAGGAAGTGCTGTGGGCTAGGAGTGGGCACAGAGCGCTGGGGAAATGGACTGGGAGGAGGCAAGCAGTGGGGCATAGAGAGGAGGAGTGCACCAGAGAGAAGAGGTGAAACAGTTTGTCCTTTCCCCTGGGGCTGGGGTAGGAAACAGGGCTGGAGCCCAAACATGAAAGGTCCAGCCAGCATGGCGCCCGGCATGTATGCAGCACCAGTTCCCAGGTCCTGAAGCAGGCTGTACCAGGGGCCAGGATAGAAAGGCCACCCCCAAAGGCCCCAGGGCTGCCTTGGCAGGCCCGGTCCTTTAGGAACCACTCCAGAGAAAACAGCAAGAGTGAGACAAAGGGTTTCCTTCCTCCTCCCTCATGTTAGAAATTCCCTCGAGGTTCTCTTTGGAGCCATGTGTCTGTCTTTAGAACAATCCTAGACACTGGTCAACGTTTTTTAAACCACTCTATAAACAGGAAATGGAAAGAGAAGCAAGGTTAAAAAAGATGTGTCAGCGTCTGTCACTGTCACCATGGGAGAACAAAGCTGAGGAAACAGATTTTTCCTTGCTGCATGGGTTTGGCTTGGGAGTGTGGACATGTCCAATGCATAAATGGGGGCCAGTGGAAAACAGGGTAGGGCCTGTGAGAGAAAGTGGTTGATGGGAAGGAAAGCAGAGAGATACAGAAGCCTAGGGGTCAGATGTGGGGAAAAGAGATGGGAGAGGAGGATGGTAAAGAAAGGAACAAGGAAGGGGAGGAGGAAGAGGGGGTGGAGAAGAGGGAGGAAGGGGGAGGGGAAGCATGCCAGAAGTGGGGTCACCCTGTCATTGGCTTGTCTGTCTTCACATGCCTCTCCCATCCTCCATATGTTCCCAGTCAGAAAGTTCTTGCTACTGATGCCTCACATTTTCATGGACCCCCACTACCTACCCTTTCATCTAGATCTTTCCTACCTGTCCTCTGGACTCTGAGGCTTCTGATAATGACGTTAATTTCAGTTGCTCACCTCACAGCTGGCCCTCTACCACTTAAGCCACAGCTCCACCTCTGGCTTTTTATGGTTAACTGGAGATAGTCTTACAGTTTCCTACCCAAGTTGGATTTGAACTGCAATCCTCAGATTTCAGCCTTCTGAGTAGCTAGGACTACAGGCCTAAGCCTCCAGTGCCTGGTAGGTTTTGTCTTCTTAATACTTCTTCCCACCCATTGTTCTGCCAGCTTGCTTTGGGTCATGTGGATTACAAAACCAGCTATGTTCTAATTAATCAGCCCTAAATCAACTCTCACTTCCTCCAAGTGATACTTTTAAAGACTTTAACATTGAGCTTAGACAAAGTTCCAGATTCCTTAGTCTGGCCAAAGAATTTGTCATGCTCTGTGTGCTTCCTCTCTCCCTCCACACTGGACACTATTATATGACATTAGGGTTTTCCAGTGAGTTCCACATACTCTTCCAGCCTCTAGTCTTTTTATAGTTTTCACTCTTCCAGAATTCCAACTTTCCTTTCTCCTCTGCTCCTAGGTAGCTCCTACTCACCTAAAATTTCTGAAGCCAGATCATCATTTGAACACCAACCACTCTACATACCCCTCCCTAAAGCCAACTTCCCCTCCATTAACCCTCTTCCTGACAGAATTTACTTCCTAACAGGGAGACTCCACTTGATCCTTATCTTTATGGAAGTATCCACCACACTGATATTTATCCTTGGGCTGTTTCTCTCCTGATAGGACATATACTCCTTGAGGACAGAGGCCACATCTGGTTTCTGTGATTGAAATCTTCTGTTGGTCTTACAGCAATCCTTCTCTGACCCCTCTCCAAGAGTCCCAGGAGACTGGCCCAGGCTAACAGCCTCCCAGAAGATCAGGCACCAGACAGGAGAGTTTTCATGGCATCGTTTCCATGGCACCAGCTAGAAAAGACCCTCAACAGATGTTACAGCTCCTCTCTGACAGCCCTTTCCACTAGACTCTGTTTCTAGATTCTGGGACTTTCCTCCTCCAGTGGGGTTGGTGATACCAACGCTGTGCCACACTGGCTCTAAGACACTACTTGTATGTTTTCCTATACTCTGCCTTTACCTCTAAAAACAAACACTTCATTAAACCCTCCTCACATTATCTATTACCCAATTCAAAGTTCCCAGGACCTGACTAATTGCCCTCGCAGTCTAGAACATAAATGTCAGATTGAGTGGATGAATGAATAAGTGAATCAAGGAGAACAACCCAAGCCATTGGCTAGCTTGACTTATTCAGCCACTATTGCAGAAGGCTGATAAAGATTTCCCAGTGTAGAACTGGGAGGTCAAGAGAGATGAAGTTCAAGTTGGGAAGGAAGGGGGTCCCTCTTTTGGTAGGAGGCATGCCATGCGAACTGGAAAGGGGGTTTTGGGTGGATGTCTTCTTTCATGTAGTCCCCGAGATTTCTAGAGGGCTGGGTAATTGAACCCAGAGAATTGAACTTCCTTTCTTTCTCATGATCTTGCCTTTAGAGAAAGGATTAGAAAAACACTGGGCCCCTACCCCCTCTATCTGCCCACTCAAATCTATCAGCCTGATTTGTACACTAAGGAGGTATGTGAGGGGAAAGCCTGGATGTTCAAAGTAGGCAGAGGCTGAGGGCACAACCTGGGGACAAGATTTTGTGCCCCAGGGGGACTGGTCTCAGGTGGCTTGAACTGGGAAAAGACCTTAGTGCTTGCTAAACCAATGAAACCTGGGGAAAGCAAGCCATGGCCCAAGATCATACAGTAAGGTAGAGACATGAGGTGCCAGAGCCCAGGTCTCCCAACACTAACAAGCTTACAGTCTTGTTGCCACACCACACTGTCTCCTGAAGACAGGAGGAAGACGGGCTTACAAAAGAAGGGGCAGCTGTGGCATTCATGTGGAATCCCAGCTACTTAGGAATCTGAGATCTGAGGATCATGGTTTGAAGCCAGCCAGGGCAGGAAAGTCTATGAGACTCTGCTCTCCAAATAATCAGCAAAAGCCAGAAGTGGAAGAATATCAGAGAGGATTCATCATAAAGGCTCCTAACCTGTAAAACATAGAAATGGAAATTTGTACTGATCAAGCTGTGGCTACATGGACCTAGAAAAGTGCTGCCAGGGTTAAGAGAGCTAGCTTTAAGCTGGGCGCTAGTGGCTCAGCCTGTAATCCCAGCTACTCAGGAGCCTGAGATCTGAGGATCATGGTTCACAGGCAGCCCGGGCAGGAAAGTCCGTGAGACTCTTATCTCCAATTGACCACCCGAAAACCAGACGTGGTGTTGTGGCTCAAAGTGGTAGAGCACTAGCCTTGAGCTAAAGAATTCGGAGATAGTGCCCAGGCTGAGAGTTCAAGCTTCAGGACTGAGGGGAAAAACAGTCCTTACTCTGAACTCTAAGAAATAAGAATGTGAGTTTAAGCCTCTATTTCCACACCTGTACACTGAAGATACAAAGAATATTCTTCCATATAATTTTTGTGGGGATTAAATAAAGCAATCCAGAAACACAAATCAAGGGAGAAGAGATTTTGATAGAGGGGAGTGTTGTAATTCTAGAGAAAATGGTCATGGAAGGCTTCCACACGATAACATTGAGCCAGGCTTGACAAAAGGCAATGGTGTAGGCATATCAATCTCTGAGGGAAGAGCATTGCAGAGAAAGGTCCTGAGGCGTGCACTAAGTATAGCTGGTACATGCTCCTATGTCCACAGGTTCAGCTCGGCACCCTCAACCATGGAGCCAGACAACTGCAATCCAATATATTTGGGCCAGGGGGCAGGGGTGGGGTGGGGGAGGGAACGGTGTCTGTTCTGACCTTGTATAGACTCTTTTTCCTTGCCATTACTCCTAAAATGGAACAGCTATATATATATTTATATTTTGTAAGTCCTGTAAGTACCCTAGAGATGATTTAAGATATATAGGAGGATATCTATAAGCTATGTGAAAATGCTGTGTCATTTTATAGCAGGGCCTCTGCAAATTTTGGTATCCATGGTGGGAAGAGAGCCTTGGAAAATATCTTTTGATGGATAGACTTGGAACTTGGAGATCTAGTATAGACTACAGGAAAGGGCCATGGGAGATAAAGTCTAACACTCAGTAAAGGACTCAGAACTGATTCTCAGACTCTCATGTGTTCTTCCTCAGGTGATGGGCTGATGAGACCGGGAAGGTTAATGCTGGCTTCTCTAGGGAAGGCTTTTTAGGGTTCCAAATCAAATACCAAGAAGGAGTCAAAGAATCCCATTTGTTAACAAGTGTGATGTGTCAATACAGTGCTCAGAATCAGAATATATACAAGCACATGACCATAGAGAGGAGGATGAGGATTAGACATGGTGTGTATGCCAATAATCGCAGCCAATCACAAGTGGAAACAGGAATACAATGAGCTTGAGGCCAGCTGCAGATACAGATAGCAAGTTTGGAGCCAACCTAAGTAGGGCCAACCTGTGCTACATAGTAAGATTCTATCTCAAAGTCCATTCCCTGAAGGAGGGAACAGAATATTTGAAGTCAAGGTATTGAAGAGATGCGGGACTTAAACAGGTATATATAGATGTTACTTGATCCCAAAGATCCTCAGATCAAAGATTCTCAGATTTTATAATAATAGCAACCTCTAATAAACACCTTCTTCACTGCTGTCTATGATTCCCCTCCACTGGGAAGGGAAACTGAGATTCTTGAAAATCATCTACTTGCCAGAGCATTAGCAAATCTATAAAATGCTTGGGTGGGAGATGTCCATCTGGAGACTGTCATGATTAATGCCTGACCAACTTGGGTCCAACTGTGTGTCTTGGTTTCTCTTCTCTAGACGATCCTCATCTGCCTGGCCACCTGCCTACCAATATTGCTATCAGAGATCAAAGAACCTCTTGAAAGAGTTGGCTCCCACTGGAAATAATTGCTAGATAAATGCAGAAGGCCGTTGTGATGTTATGGGCCTGTGCAGGCAGAGCTGAAGTAGATAATTGCTCACTTTGGGGAGGAGCAGGAACTCTTCCAGGCCTTGACCATTCACTAAGTGTATGTCTTTGCCAAGGTGAAATGCTTCTCTTTCGAGACTTGAAAGTGAACCATTACTGGGCTGTTCTTCTCAGTCACCCCAGAAAGGGCTCTAGGTCTAGCTTCCAGGTTCCCAGTTGTTTCTCCACACCTCCCATCCCTTAAATGATCTTTAGATCAGAGTTCTCATAGAGAAAACAAGAAGCTAGTTACTAGCTTCACGTTCCACCTCTAAAATTCTATGCATTATTAAAGCCCAAGAAGAAATGACATGAAGCACTGGTAATGATGAGGATGGCTCATGATTGGGTTGAATTGATGGATCCATGCTTGGGGTCAAGAAACTCTTTCTGACAAACAACTCTGCCATGGGCCATATTGAGACTCATGTAGAGATTTCCACACAGATAGCAGGAAAACATACTAAACAGATATGGTTATTCTTACCTGAAACTTGACGATGGCCCAGAGGAAAAATTTACAAATAGGGCTATTTACAAATAACACCCCTAGTCCCCCAATTTTAATATCAGAAGGTCATTATCATAAGCTACATCAACAATTTGGTATCCCAATTGATGCTGACCGAGCCCTCTCACTTAATTACATGCTATACTGAATTACAATTTTAAACCCTGGCAACCATGTTCTGGGCAATTAAAAATAAACTAATGAACAAGATTTACTGGGGCCCCTAATACTTTTTTAAGAGTTTTTCCCAGCTGTTTCCACATTCAGTGCTTTCACTACACAGCCCCTGCACTGTTCACAAATGCCTGTCAATCATTTTCCTTTAGTCACCTATAGAGCTCCTTTTATTGATAACCCTTTACTGGTAATACCAGGGTTTTTTTTTTAACTCACCTATGGATAATAATTTTATATTGGTATTATATCCCAGTATTTTAGGCCATCTGTGAAAGGAAGTCAAGTTTGTTTTCTTGTTTTCTGAATGCCTCCAATTTCTGGTTCCTCACACAAAGCTGTGGGCATTTATATTATTTTGTCATTCCAAGGCCTTAGCTAACATTCAAAAGTCGCTTCTCCCATTATCTTCCATTTGCTTCCTCCCCACTCAGGACTTCCAGGGAACTGTAGGAATTGGCTGGAAGCTGTGAGGTTTCTGTGATACATGCACTCCTGGGAAGACTGCCTACATTTTACTTTAAGCCCCAGAGATTAATGTTATCTTATTAGCAACACAGAATGGGAGAGACTGAGCTCTTTCAGTTTAATCTGCTTAGTTTCTGAGGCTGTACAAAGCTTCTCCAAAAAATGTGCAGATCTTTTGTTAATACCAAAAAAAAAAAAAAAAGAGACCCAAAGCTCAACATATTATTTGGCACAAACTAGTCTATCTAATTTAGAAACCTAATGATTAAGTCCCAGGTCTGTCAACATTTTTTCCCCATTTGGTATACAAATATCACCATTAGTTAGAACTCACAATGCTATAAAACTATTAACAAATCCCACCTCTGTCTCTGTCTCTCCCCCCCCCCCCCCCCCGCCCACACACACAAAATCTTGGTTATTTCTTTTTTAATTCTCACCAGCACCATCTAGTGGTATTTTGAGTGTTCTGGCACTCAGAAATTACAGAAGACTCTCAGTAATTAATATGGATATGTCATGTGTCTATAATGATGCTTACTTTACTGAAAATATTTTTGATATTTACTGATTCTCTTTATACTGCTTAGCCAGATAAACTAGGGTATACTGATACATTTAAAAATAATAGTCCTGAAAAAAAAATAGTCCTGGGGGCTGGGAGTTTGGCCTAGTGGTAGAGTGCTTGCCTAGCATACATGAAGACTAGGGTTTGATTTCTCGGTACTACATACATAGAAAAAACCAGAAATGGTGCTATGGCTCAAATGGTAGAGTGCTAGCCTTGAGAAAGCCCAAGGACAGTGCTCAGGCCCTGAGTTCAAACCCTAGAACTGGCAAAAAAAAAAAAAGTTTTGTGAATCTGAGCACTGGTAGCTCAAGTCTGTAATCCTAGCTACTCAGGAGGAGATATGAGAATTGTAATTCAAAGCCAAATCTCCAGTTAACCCCCTAAAAACCAGAAGGGGTGCTATGGCTCAAAGTGGTAGAGTGCTATTCTTGAGCAAAAGAGCTCAGGGACAGCACCCAGACTGTGAGTTCAAGTCCCACAACCAACCAAAAGAAACTTTCTCTGCAGAGTGGCATTATTTTATATTTTTGCATGGAAAACACTTAAATTTTTATATCTGCTTCTATAATCAACTTGTTTCAATATCTTGTTTTTTTGAAAAATGAAAACCTGGCCTAACAGAGATATTTACTTGGAAAAGGAAGTTTTTGTTTTTGTTTTCTGATCCTGGGGCTTGAGTTCAGGGCCTGGGCACTGTCCCTAAGGTTATGAGCCACAGTGGCACTTCCGGCTTTTTCTGAGCAGTTTCTTGGGGATATGAATCTCATAGACTTTTCTACATGAGCTGTCTTTGAACCAGGATCCTCATATCTCAGCCTCCTGACTAGCAAGGATTATAGATGTGAGCTACCTGTATCTGGCTGAAGGAATATCTTAATACCTATTTTAAGATGATGGTGGGTATTCTTTTTTGAAACTAAAGCAAAACCCAACAGGTTCTAGTTTCATAGAGTTTAGTTGGAATATAGAATTTGAAACCATATCCATGAGCTTTTTATACTGTTTAATGTTACTGATGTATCTTCAACTGTGAGTGAATTGCGTGTGTGTGCATGCAAGTCTGTGTGCATACATGCCAATACATACTTGAACTCCGGGCCTCTTATTCTTGCTCAGTTTTTTTTGAGCTCTGCTCTACTTATGGCTTTTTGCTCATTAATTGGAGACAGGAGTCTCAGATTTGTCTGCTTAGGCTCGCTTTGAATTGCTATCCTAAGATCTCAGCCTCCTGAATAGCTACGATTACAGCCTGAGCCACTGGTGTGTGGCTACTGAGAGTAGATTTTTTAATGCCTAATTTTGTAAGTTCATACATTGTTATTGGGAAAATATTGGCTCATTGATTACAACACAGATCTCCCAAATATTATTATATGACATTAGAAAAATCACACTTATTAATATGGCTAGCAATCCCATCAAAACATTCTGTAAGTGCCCAGAAACTGTCAAGTTAATGACATAACTTTTCCAAATTCTAATTTTTACATGAAAGCTTGAATTTGATCATTGGCAGCAAATATAGTGGTTTGCCTTGAAATAGCAGGCTTACTTCATTCATTTTCAAGAAAAGACTTGCCAAATTTTCAAGCCTGAATAACTACAGTTTGATTGGTCATCATTTTCTTGAGTAAAAATAGTATTCTATGAAAAATAAGTAGCTAATTTAATTTTTCATCTCACAAGTCCATCAATCCATAATCTTTCTCTCCAGATAAAATGCTACATGGCCCAAGTACTTGTTATGACTTTCACATTTCATCACAAAGAATCATAAAAATATGCACTGTTCTTATGAGTCAAGATATAATTAATAATATTACGGTGTAACTCCTATATATCAAGAACATTCTTCAGTGGAGTTGGCATCCCTACAATGTGGAAAACCTAATGGGAAAGAACACATGATACACTGTCTGACCAGGTGAGTGGCATGTCATATGCTATGGTGTGAGTTTTACCTGCACTATTAACACAGGAGAAAAGGCAACTGATTATTGAGTGTGCTCAGGAAAATTGTCTAGGCTCCAGAAACGAATAGTTTGTGAAACTGTTGCTCTCTGGAGACAAACCTCCCAAGATGAATTGAATGTATGAGTGAGGAGGGAGGGGCAGTTATATGGTAATTTTAGTATCCTTGGCTCAAAAAGATGGAACCAAGGAAAGGATTTCTAATGTCTGAAACCAGTCTCCCAAAGCTCTCATGCACATGTTGTTGTTTCCCAGTGCCTGCTTCTGATTCCTCATAGACTCTCCTCAATGGCACACTATTTCCTTTCCCCAGGGCAGCCCACATGACCTAAATGGGATCTAGCTAGAAGTACCTGCTCTGTTTTCTATGAAAATTGTTTTTCTTTGTCCGTTATTGCCAGACCCTAATGTTAATGATAAAGAAAAGACTTTCAGAATGAAGTTCCTGAGAAATGCAAGAAAAGCAGGCTGGCAGAGGATTTTAAAAAATCCCCTTTGTATGGGTCTCTCCTGGTATACAAGACAATCACCATCATTGGCACCCAGGGACTACTTTGAGCTTAGTCATCTTTCAAGTCTTTTGGGTCTCAGCTTAGACATCACTTTTCCACCTGTATGTCATGTTCTTCTCCCTCCCACCCTTTCCTTCTCCATATAAGGATAAAGAAATAGATGCAAAGATATGAAAATACAGATATTTATAGCCTCTCATAGAATCTCATCTTGATTTTCTCCACTTGATGGGAAACTCCACAAAAGGCAGGACTGAATTTCCATCTCTTTCACTCTTTGGGGCTTTAGAACGAAAAGATGACTTGTGCTTTTAGTTCCGAGTAAATATTTTTAGGTGGGGCATTGCCTCTCCACTCCTCAGTTCTCTGTTCATCTTACTGTGTCCTAAGACTACCTCACCCATTCACCTGTCTGACCCCTCAAAAACTCAGAATTGCCAGGTACATTTCCTCCCAAACCAAAATAATTATTTATCAGAGGAAGCTGAGTTCTTTTCAGGTTGGATAAATCCATTAATACAATACAAAGCAAACAAACAAAAAACCAAAAACCAATATGGGAAGTGTATGTTTAACTGGCTATCTCCAACTATGACCCTCAGAATTTCATTTCATTCGAAGGAGTCAGTCCTATGATACATGGTACATTTCACTGCATTCCACAGAGGTTGTCATCTTGTGAAGGACAGATGCTGCCTTCCTCCCTCGCTCTCTCCCTTCCTCCCTGCCTTCTTTGTCTCCTCTTCTTTTTTCTTCTCTTTTGAGACAGCATCTCACAGAGTTTTACCAGGCTGGCTTCTATCCCAAGACCCTTCTGCTTCATCTTCTCAAGGGCTGTGATTACAGACATGTACCGATATACCTGCTTCAGAATCTGCTTTCTATTCGTTCCTTCTATCCTTCCTCATGCCCAGGTCTCCTTTACCTCTTCTCCATTAAAAATTCTACCACATGATTTGGTGACTCAGATAGCTGGGTAGGTAGCAGATATATGATGATAAGTAAATAGTACTGTCTCAAACAGAGGACCACCATTCTAGGAAAACCAAACCTAGAAAGCAGAAGCATATGCAGTCTAGGGCTGGGGAAGAACTGGAGCAGGCAACTTGTGATGGGGGCCTTGGGAAGGTAGGTGGGGACCAGGCAATGTAGGACTCTTCGGGTATTTTGCCAGGACTGATCTTCAGCTCTCTCTTCCCCTTTCCTCATCATGAAGAAGTGCCCAGTGCCTCCTGATTGACAGCAGTCTGTGATCTGTGTTGAGAGGAAGAGCCAGGCCAAACAGCAGATACCCAACCCCCATGCCACCCCGTCTCCTGTCAAAACGTGTTTTCCAGCTTGAGCTGGTTGGACTAGATGGGGTGGGGACTGGAGGGCTCAGAGGATTAGGACACCAGCCTGGGCCTTGAAAGAAACTCATTCCACAGCCAGGTAAACAGGGTGTGGTGAGGGTAGGCCAGACCAGGTTCTTTTATAAAGGGGTGTGTGCTTAGTGTGTCTTAAGCCCACACAAGACCTGACATTCATACCCAGCTCTGCCCTCTAGGAGACCCACATAGCACCTCCCCTCTCAAAACTCTCTCTGCTCACATTATACTTGCGGTTTGTAGGTGACTTATCCTTCCAGCACCATTTCTCCACTGGTGAATAAAGGGGTAAAGGGAAAATCCTTCACGGTAAGAAAGATGGCCCTCACCTTGGGCCCAACTCTACTAAGAGTTCTACAGATATTTGCTTTATTGCTGACGACAGAGGTTGGCTTGGAAGTAAGTGGCCTGGAAAAGCAGGTCCAACTATTTTGCCATTCTTTTGGTGACTATAAAAACTTTCCTATATTCCTATTTATTTTTTGTCAGTGGTGGCGCTTGAACTCTGGGCCTGGGCATTGTCCCTGAGCTCTTCAGCTCAAGGCTATCACTCTCTACCACTAGAGCCACAGTGCCACTTCTGGTTTTCTGCCAGTTTAATTGGAGAGAAGAGTCTCACAGACTTTCACACCCAGGCTGGCTTTGAATCACAATGCTCAGATCTCAGACTTCTGAGTAGCTAGGTTCACAGCTGTGAGCCACCTGTGCCTGGTCCTATAGTCCTATATTCTTATATTGTTTAAAAGTTGCAGCAATTTCAAGAGTTTTAAAATCATTACTTTCCACCAAGATATCTGACTTGACTTTCCTTTAGTCTGCCTTATGTCTAGCAACTGTGCTTTTTTTTTTTTTTGCAACTGTGCACTTTTAAAAGATAATTTTTTTTTAACCTGCTTAGGTTTTTTGTTTTGTTTTGGGGATAGCATATCCTGTATGGTGCCAGTTGCCTTCAACTTGGTCTTTTTACCTAAGCCTCCTGAGTGCTGGGATTATATGCATATCCCATCACACTTGGCTTTTGTCTTTGAAGCTTTTTGTATCCTGTCTTTTGACTTTCTATAAACAGTTATCCATTTTCTTAAATATTCCCTAACAATTTAACTTTAGTGTTAACATATCTCATATGATGGGTAAAACAAAAGATAAGAACCTAGAGTGAGTTATCACAAGACTTCACTTTTTGGGGGCCAGGAGCATGGCCTAGTGCTAAAGTGCTTGTTTAGCATGCATGAAACCCTGAGGTCGATTCTTCAGTACCATATACACAGAAAAAGCTGGAAGTGGTGCTGTGGCTCAAATGATAGAGCACTAGCCTTGAGAAAGCCCAAAGACAGTGTCCCAGTCCTGAGTTCAAGCCCCAGGGCTGGCAAAAAAAAAAAAACACCTCACTTTTTCCCCCCAATAAGGCAAAGTTTACTTCTACAGGAGGGTGCACCATCAGCCAAAAAAAAAATCTGACAAGCAAGCACACAGAGTAGGCAGACTCCCCCCTATTTATCCTAACCTAGCAGTCCCCCCCACCTTTAAGATTTTACTTTTAGAAAGAAAAGTATGTTGCTTGGCATGTTGGAGAACCATACCATCATGTGTACCTTTATATCTTTCCATCTTTTAGAGAATACCTAGGGACCCTGCACTGAAATCCTCCATGAATTCCCCACTGAGGTTAACACCAGTCCACAGTGCTCCCACCGGAACCCTTATGCCACTGACAAGTGCTTATATTAAATGTATTTCTCATGTTCTACTCTCCTCAGTTCACAGTCTTGAGAGGGAGGGCTCGGTCTGATGAACTGTGACTCTCCAACGTGTGGCTGGCACTGAAAACGGCAGGTCCTCAGGCAAGTAGCCAGCATCTCCTTGCAAGCAATCACCCTTCCCCAGGTGTCACAGGAGATCTCAAGAGGCCAGGAGTGAAATGAAGATCACAGTATTAGAGCACAAAGGTGTCTTAGTATAGGGGCTCAGATGCCATTTCTCCACAGGTAACTGAATCAGGAACATAGTGGTAAAGAATGACCTCAACAAGACCCTTGCTCCGCTTCTATCCTTATCTCTCTCCAACACAAAATCATGGAAAGTGGGAGCATAAAGGCTGCTTTGTGACAGGCTTGTTCCGCTCAGAAGCAGCTGTGGAATGTAACTGGCCTACCCAAATTCACACAACTGACAAGTGTCAGTGAACAAATCAGAGCTGGAGCTGGAAACATGGCTCAGTGGTAGAGTGCCTCTGAGTTCAAACCCTAGAACTACAACATCAAAAAGGATATCAGAGCCATAAGGAATACTCAATGTAAGGCTGATAAATCTGTCTACACCTCTATCTATGCTTGTCCCCCTCACCCCATCTGTAGGTTTACCTGGAGTGCCATCATGGACATAGGTAGGAACTAGGAGACAATACATACTGGAAAGTGATTCTCAAAAGCTTAATTCCCCCGCCTATGCCATGACCTTGCCTGCGGGGAGGCAATGGTCAACAGCACAACTTCCCCAAATCCCTCAGAGTTCTCACCCACTACCTCATTCCTGGAGTAACTCTCTCCTTGTATTTTCTTCCCTAGGAAAATCCTCTAGGAACAGCTCAGGTACAAGGACATCTGGCTTAGTGAAAAAGAAAAGGGGAGGAAAACAAATTTACAAAGGACTATGAGCAAGCAGGAGTAATCTTTCCAAGTTTTATTCAAGTCTCTGTGTATTCTGGTGTTGAGACCAGGCTGAGATCAGCATTACACTGTAATACAATAAGAGGTTTAGCCATTGAACCAAGCCTGCTTGGCATCCCTAGTTAATGATTTACAGTACCTCCAACAGAAAGGGGGGGAAAAGGCAAAGAAAAAGTCAAAGGAAAGAACCTGATTTCTTTCAGAACCTTTCCATCTTTAAACATCGACAATATACAATAACTTAAATCCCCAAAGCAAAGGGGACTCTGAGAACACAAGGTCAAGACATACAGAGAAGACATTGGCACAGACTAGTGGAAAACTGGACACTAACAGAGGAAAGAAACAAAACACGAATGTGAACTTTCACTTTAGCTACACTCAACGACTCTAAGGTAGGAAAAAATCCTAAAGAAAGCTTTTCTGTGAACTAAGTAAAACCCATCTCCAATTCTTTTCCTTAAAGTCCTCTGAAAGACCA
Organism: Megascapheus bottae; assembly: GCF_031878675.1. Lineage (NCBI taxonomy): Eukaryota > Metazoa > Chordata > Mammalia > Rodentia > Geomyidae > Megascapheus > Megascapheus bottae. The sequence continues at coordinate 9,424,094 of NC_143522.1, forward strand.
GTCTCAGACTGCAGTTGTGGCGGCATAAGCAGTATGAGGAACGAAGGAATGCAAAGGGAAGGGGTTAGGGAGCTCATCACCTCCTTTGTTTGCTACAGCTGGATACCGAGGGCATGTAACCATGTCACAGAAGCAAAGCATGATTTCCCAAGGAGACATGAGCCACAAAGAGACTTCCAAGGTTGAGACTAAGAAGAGTGTGGGGAGGCTGTACTGAGGAATGGTAATGGGATAACTATGGGCTGAAAACAGGCAGGCCTTGAGCCTGCAGGGGGCTAGAAGGAGCTACTGAATGAAACTGGTCAGCTCTGTGAAGCACGAATCCCTGCAGAACCAGGTAGAGGGAATGGTGGAGAAAGCAGACCGCAGCTGTCAACTTTAGAGGGGTGGCAACTCCAGTCACATAGGCAGATAGCAGGAGATCCAAGAGAAACAACTCCTAAGTAGTGATCTCAAAGCGTAGGTGGGCCTAAGCTGGGCCAATTAATCTAGAAATGTGCTCTGAGGACAAGTCAACTTCAGAACCAAGCAAATCATCACTCCTCAGCTGTGTGACTCCAATCAAATTATACAACTATCTGAGCCTGTTTACATATCCTTAGAAGTGGCAAATATTCTAAGTGCCTGGATTACTCTAAGAAGCCAAAAAAAAAAAAAAAAAAAAAAAAAAGCACATAAATTCCAGGAAAGAACCTCTGACAAGGAAGACTTAATGACTGTTTCGTATAACTTATTGAGTCCACATATATAGGTCAGGATGGTGCCATGCTTCACCAAAAGCAGAAAAGCAGAGAGCAGCAAGGGTGTGGCTTGTGGATCTAGAGGTAGAATAAACAATACAAGGGTATTGTGGGTAGAAATAGTAGTGGAAATGATACTCATGGAGGTGTTTAAAAGGCTCCCTGTGCGGGCCTTGGGCTAGTGAGACTCAATGCAGATTGGAGAATCCTCCATTCTCCTCAGTTTCTTCCAAGAACTTGGGGAAGAGAATGACTGAACTTATTCGAAGATGTATCAGTGTACTTTTCTTATTATTTTGAGACAGTTTCTTTCTAACCAGTCCTGGGTCTTGAACTCAGGGCCTGAGCACTGTCCTTGGGCTTTCTCAAGGCTAGAGCTCTACCACTTGAGTCATAGCACCATTTCTGGCCCCACCTCCACCCCAAATGTATGTGGTACCGAGGAATAGAACCTGGGTCTTCGTGCATGCTGGGCAAGCACTCTAACACTAGGCTAAACTCCTGGCCCTTGAGACAGCTTCTTTATGTTGAATAGGCTTAGCCTCAAACTTGTGGTCCTTCTGCCTCAGCCTCCCAAGTGCTAGGACTACAGCTATGTGACCCCAAGTTCAAGGTTAAAGATGTGAATCTATAGGATCCTCTCCATAGTAATTGTTCCCCTTCTCTCCTGAATATATTATGTACCTAGAAAGTGGCTTTCAGGGCTTCAGAAAGCCTAAAAGGCAGCCAGAGAATACCCAAGAAAAACTGCAAGTCTGAAGTTAGAAATTGGGTGATCTCTCCCATGCACTCTTAAATAAATATCTCCCAGAGAGATAACATTCCTCACTGAGAAAGAGGGGGAAGGCAGTAACAACAAAACATAAAAATATAAAACCTCCAAGTGGTAGAGCACTAACTTTGAGGAAAGCCCAAGGACAGTGCTCAGGCCCTGAGTTCAGTCCTCAGGACTGGCAAAAAAATAAAATAAAATAAATAATACCTTCCTCACAACACTGCCTAAGCCTGTTCATGGACTTAGGGGCAAGCAGGGCCTAGGCTAGGGGAGCAGAGTAAAGCCCGTACCTTGGATGTAAAATTGAAAGAGGGCATCATAAACACACATAATCAACTTATTTCAATACAGTATTCTTTAAAAATCTAAATTAATGAAAAATTCGTGATAGAGTATCAAAACAAAGTCAACTCTGTATCTGGATTTTAGAAATATGGGCAACATGTGACTTCTGAAACCTGACCTTGGACTTCAGTGAGGGAAAGACAAGCAGCAACAAAGCTACGAGGCCTTTGCTTGCCGGCACACCTCATCCTGAGATACCCATCTCAAGTGTCCCAGTAGAAAAGTTCTGTTATGGGGCCGGGAGTTTGGCCTAGAGGTAAAAGTGCTTGCCTAGCATGCATGAAGACCCAGGTTCGATTCCTCGGTACCACATACATGGAAAAAAGCCAGCAGTGGTGCTGAGGCTCAAGTGTAGAGCTCTAGCCTTGAGAAAGTCCAAGGACAGGGCTCTGGCCCTGAGCTCAAGCCCAGGACTGGCAAAAACAAACTGAAATGAAAAGTTCTGTCATTAAATGGATGAGATTTTTACTCCAATAAGTTATTCTGCTGTACAGTCAGGTTGCTATGTCCAAGCCTGCCAATCAGTCCATGGGAGAGCAGGTCAGACTAGTCAGTAGGAAAAACAGTCGGGGAAACAGTTGTGGGAAATCTCTGAGCTCTGGTAACCAGCTGGGCTTTAGGCTCTTCTCTTTCCAGCTCAATGCCCAAAACAGGTTCAGCACAGGGACTGCAGAGAGCCACAGGCAGGAAGAAATCAGGAAGAACCAGTTCTACAAACTGGAGCTCAGGCAGAAAATTCTGAAAAGACAGCAACAAGGGTTTCCTAAGTAACCTAAGTGAATTCATGGCTCACAACACATGGAAATGGACCAAGGATGGAGAAGGTCCATCAAGATGGACAGGAAACATTTAAGAGTCTGAAAAAGCTAATGAGACTCATTTGACCTGCAGGTCCAACCAGATGTCAGGGTTGCGTAAGACTTGTTAGGCACCTGTTAGTCTTACTGACCATGAGTTCAGCAACCAGCTCCTGTTTTTTGTTTTGTTTTTTTTTTTGCCAGTCCTGGGCTTTGGCTCAGGGCCTGAGCACTGTCCTTGGACTTTCTCAAGGCTAGAGCTCTACCACTTGAGCCTCAGCACCATTTCCGGCTTTTTTTTTTGGTATGTATGTGGTACCAAGGAATTGAACCCGGGTCTTTGTGCATGCTAGGCAAGCACTTTAACCACTAGGCCAAACTCCCAGCCCCAGTTCCTGTTTTCAAACACCAGCAGCTGAGTGGTGAGAACCCAGGCAGTGAGGTCTCCTCAGTTTTCCTTTGACACATAAAATTTCATTAATTAGGATCTAGGAAAAAACTGATTTGTTTGCAAGGAAGGCATCTGGGAATGTGTTCCCAACCTTAACCCTCTTCCTAAGTTCATTCTCAGGTCAACCTACAAGAAGGACAAGTGATAATTGAGACACATGAAACAGAATAAATGTGACTTCTGACCTACAACCTCACATACATTTATATACTTTCTCCATGGGAGACCTAGCAAAGTGAGGCTTATCAGTGCTGAAGTAGAAGCTCCAGGACCAGATAACTGAGATAGCAGAGTCTTGCTTTGTTGACCAGGCTGTCCCCAAACTCCTGGGCTCAAATGGTCTTCCTGCCTCCATCTCCTGGTACAGCTGGATTTCCAGGTGCATGCCACTGCGCCTGGCTAGGATCAGATATTTTATAGGAGCTTACATTTTTAATGTTAGAAGGGGCTTCGGATGGGCAAGAAAGCACTGCTTCTGAGGCTGGGGAGAGAGAGAGGGCTTTTCTGTTGTTTTTCAAATTTACTAGTACTATGTGGGAAGCTCAGATCACCAGGTCCTTGTGCTTCATTCACTAGGGCCACAATGCTGCTCTCATCTCTACCCTAGGCCCACAATCTGGCTGAGCCTCCTGCGTAAGACAGGCATTATACAAACAATAGTATCTGCTTTTCCTTCCCCAGGTACTTTCAGAGTCCTTTTCCTACCTATTGACCCTTTCCTCACACACTTGACTCAAAAGGGACAGACTCAAATAAACACAAAGTGACAAAGGGCTGCTGAATGGAAGAACATTTCAACCCTGACATGTTCCAGTCAAAGCCATCCAACCTTCAATACTTGATCTCTGCTGAAAACAAAACAAAACAAAACAAAAAAGAGCTTGATAATGGTAGAATGACAGCAAACTGTCACTCTGATCCTGCCAGCAACTCACCTCTCATTTCTTCCTATGTTATGAGACACAAATGGTGAGGATGGCTGGCTTGCCAGATTAAGTGGAGGAATTAAGTAGGAAAGGATGCTTGTCATGAGAGGTGCTAAGGAACATGGTCAGAGGGCATGTGCTTCACTACGTTGCCTGGCGCTATTACTAGCCATAGCTTCGAATCACTCCTCTTCCAGAGGCTGAAGGATAAAACAAGGCAAGATTGCCCGAGGCAAAAGCAGGGAGAATCACAGTGTCAGCTTCAACACACTGGAACTGCAGAGAGGGAAGAAACTTCCTCTTGGAGCTGGCAGGGAGCCACAGAGCCTCACTGACCTTCTCGGATACATACTCCTATTGCTAAAGTGAGAGGAAACATGAGGATGGCTTTTAAAGGAAAGAAATCTGAGAAGGGCTAAGAGATGAGCTAAAGGTCATACAATAAAGCCAAATGGGGAAACAGCCAAGCAGCCTGACTAGGTGATCAGTCTAGCCCTTGAACAAGCCACTTGCATCCTCATCTGTAATCATTTTCCCACCTGAACCAGCTAGGTTATCAAATGCAGAAGGAAAATGATGTCATTTTGTAAAGGTCAGGAGAAAAAGTTAGCCCTTAATTCTAAATAGTCCACATGTGAGTTACTGTTATGGTTATGACTAGTAGACCCTAGCAATGCCAAAGGATGCCAATTTGAGAGAATCTACCAAAGCCTCTTAGAAGTAGTGTAAGGAAAGTGAGGCATCTACTCAGCTGCCAGCAGCAGCCTGGCCCTCCAAGGGCATAAAGAAAATAAACAAGTATAGACACACTGGTAAGGAGCTGAAGGATCCAGAGAAGGGGCAGAGAGCTACACCTGCTCCTATCACCATCTTCCATGTAGTGACCACCTGCTTAAAGCAGGACCTTCTCTGAGGAAAGGGAAGTAAAGGGAAAAGGGATGTTGGCAACTGCTGCTCAAGTAGCTTTGTGCACAGTTCTGGGCCTGCTCTTGACCATGACCACAGAGCCTGTGTGGACAGAAAACAAATGGCTACTTTCTTGATCTTTATCCCATCTTCAGCACCAGAGTGTGCTGATAAAGGCCCAACAGGCTAGGAGGAACAGAGAGATGGTAACTCTATTTTATGCATGCTCATAGAAGTATCTTTAGAACAATCCTGCTTTTGCTTCTTTGGTACAATAATCTCTTTAGCAAAAAAATCAGTCTTCTCTAGCTTTCCCTGGGTAGATGAGTGAGAAATGAGTTTGACTTCTCACCTAGTGGTAAGCAGCTGCCATTCACTTTCCACCATAGCCATTATACATTACCAAGAAGGATGGCTACACCCTAACAAAATGGCAAAGTAAAAACTGAGCAAAGAACAAAATCCTACCTTTTGCCAGGGAAGTCTAAAGCCAGCATAGCTCTGTTATGTAGACAATGTTGTCAGCTGAAGTCTACTTGAGAATCACTTAAGGGTCTACAGACAAACAAGTGTGTTCCTGTCTCAGGGACAGGGGTTCTCAAGGGCCCAATTTGGTTCCTTCTTCTCATCAAGTTAAGAGTCCTTACTGGGTTGGCGGGAACTTCTGATTGAATTCAGATTTTTCCCTACTATGAGAAGAGTAGAAATATGGGGGCAAAAAAATCACTCTCTGATTTCAATGAACCAAGAAGAGAGAGAGAAGATAAAGTAACGAAATCCCAGGCAACACTACCAGGAGCACTTCCCTATCTGAGAACTGGCGAGACTCTTGAGCCAGTCTTACAATACGCTCATAAAGCTAAGAATAATATTAAGACCAATTTATCACTTGTGTCGGCTCTACCTCTATATCTATCAATCAGGCCTCAAGGCAACAAGTACAAGAAACCTGCAGACTCATCTGCAACAGAATATTCTATGATCAAAGACAATGAAACAACACTGAGAGTCTTGGGGTGGGGGGGAGAAGAGGAGCATGACGGGAGGACTATATTCCCAAACGAGCTATAACAGACCACAGTCCACATATAACACAGAGGCCTCAGAAAAAGTGGACAGTATAGAAAATACATGAGAAAGTATTAGATGAAGTTCAACATTCAAGTGCGGGAAATAAGCTTGATATATCAGCATCACCCTCTGTTTTCCTTTTTACCCAGCTCAGGGTGTACAGCCTAGCATGGTGGCCACCTGTGCAGAGAGACAAACGCAGCCTCAGTCAGTGACAGGAGCTTTTGACTTCACAGCGATTGTGCGTCAGTGGCTGAGTACTGACACTGCATCCTGTTATAACATCCATTTCCAGAAGGTACTACTAGGCTCCATTTTACTTCAAGGGTACCACAAAACAGATGGTCCAGCAGAGAGGGAATCCTCAGTTCCAACTCCCAGTGTCCAGGACCTACTCCACTGTGCTGTTCTGCTCTGCTGTGGAGGTGACCCTATCCAAAAACATGAACTGAAACCCACTGATCACAGACATTGGTGGGAAGGCCAAGGGGAGGGAATAATACATAAAGATACAACAAGAAGAGATAAATATGGGAACTATATCTGATTTCAGAACTGACACCAGTGATTTAAGTTTCCCAAGAAGCTAGTCCTAGGACGAGCATGTTTGGATCAGTACCTTGTGTAACCATGTCCTGACTCGAAGGAAGGAAGGAAGGAAGTAGGAGGAAGGAAGGAAGTCAGAGGAAGGAAGGAAGGAAGGAAGGAAGGAAGGAAGGAAGGAAGGAAGGAAGGAAGGCAGGCAGGCAGGCAGGCAGGCAGGATGGCTCATTTACTCTCTTCACTGAAACTTGGCTGCATTTTCCCCTTCCCCTCCATTCTCACAGAGCCAGTTCCCCATACCACATGTGGGCTCAAACAGGCAGGGCACCTGCAAATGCAGGTGGGTAGTGCCTTGTTTGTCAACACCTATGCCCCACACTACATACACCTTCAGTCTTCCAGTTGGCACAAAAAGGATTAGAACACGGGACAGATCATATCTCACACCAAACAAGACTCCCAATTCATAAGTGTTGGGGAGAGTGGAAAAGGAGTCAAATCAATCACAGTACACCCAATACTGGTGTGTGAGAGGGTGGAATTCAAGGCTAACAAAGGGACCCAAGGATAGCTCTGGCTGAGGATGAGCAGCAGAAAAGATTTGGCTGAGTGACTCTGCTAGTCACTCTAAAGGCAAGGAAGACTGGAGAGTGGAGGACATACATGCATGCACCCTCCCTCCCTCCCTCCCACAGCCAGAGCCAATGGCCACAGCCCCTCCAGTGGACATGGGTAGAAAGGCCCTGCAGGACAGGAGACCCTGTGAAGTGGCCCTGTTTCCATCCCTTCTATCTTCAAAGTGCATTATCAGTGCAAGAAGTAGGGCTGGATGCCAGGGGGCCCAACTCTGAGAACGGGCTGTGCCAGCCAGCTCCATCTCCTCTGGCCTCCCTTTTGCCCACCCGTGACCCTTTTCACACTAAGACCAGAATTCCTGCTGGATCTCATAAGGGGTGGGCTTGTGTGTGTTCAGTTCAGCTCTGCACAGGGGCACAGTGCTGTCCTGACTCTGCCCCTCTGCATCCAGGTCCAGAAGCGTCCGCTCAGTGGAGGGAAGAGCCCCTGACTGGAATGGGAGCAGGGCTGGAAGTCCAGGCCGTTCTTCCACAGTGCTGCTGCTGCTAGCAAAGCAGGAGTCCAGGTTGCTAGGTGTCTCTGTGCTAGAGCTGTTGGCTGGGGAGGCGCTGCGGGCACGGCTGGGGGACACAAACCACCAAGGGTCCAACCGTTGCCGGTTGGCAGAAGGACGTGGCCGAGGCAGAAACTCCAGAGTCTTGGGTCTTTCCAGTGTAGAGTCTTGCTGTGTGTTCCAACGCCTTGGGGTTGGTGGAAAGACTACGTTGGGGTCAGGGAGACGGGGAAAGTCACCTGGGTCTCGGCTTGGACTAGGGGTTTTCAACATTCCTGGTCAAGGAGAGAAGGAGCATTACTTGATAGTACCATAGTTGAGGTCAGATCCATACCACTGCTCCTCCCGGGCCCTGTGGTATCCCTATGCACTCAAGACAATGAAAATTAACAAACAAGCAACTATTAGGTACCATGCTGGGAAGTACTAAAGACTCAACAGTGAATGAACTAGAAGGTCTAGGCCTTGTGGGTCTAATAACTGGCCTTATGGTTTAACAGTAATGACAGATAGGAGTCACTTCTATAATGTAATAACTCAAGGCAGATATTGACAATTGACAGATAAGACAAATACTGACCCACAAGCTGGTCACTGAGTATGTAAATGAGCTTTTATGGGAATATACTGTGGATACACACAATAGCTGCTTTCTAATAACAGCTGCATGGCTGAATAGTTACAAGAGAAATTGACCCACAAATCCTAATTACTTATCTTCTTGTCCTTTCTCAAACAGTTTACCAGCCTATAACAGGGAATGTCTGTCATTCCCTGTTCATTTAGGAACAGAGCCAGGTAGCAGAAGTCTAAAAGTGAGGAATACAGAGTCTCTGTTCCCCAGGAGATTACATACCTGAGTATAATAAACAATCTACAGGGAGGGAGGTCAAGTGAAAGAAGACAATTGTCACTGGCACTTAAATCCCTCTTCCCACTGGACTAGGGACTGCTTCCAACTCAGACTTAGGTTTGTGGAGCTAGAAATGGTGGCAGTCCTAGGCTGAGATGGTGTGGTGTCAGATGCACAAGACAGAAATGTACACTTAAGATATAATCTGCCTGGTTACGTGTGAAGAGGTGCTGTGAGTCAGGGAAGGCTGCTGCAGAGCACGAGGATATGAGTGGAGGCTCACTGTATGAGTGTGTCTGACGCACTATGGTAGTAGAAGGCAAGGGCCCAGCTCTGTGGGAAAGCACCGACTAAGTGCTGTGCAGATTACTTCCTAGTAGCTGCCAACACATCAGGAAATAACCAGAAGCTAGATTCCTGAAAGCAGTATCTTATCCTGGATAGCACTAGACAGATCTATTATTCCTAGAACATGTCTATTTCCTTTTACTCTCCAGGGAAGATCCCTGCTGGGGTCCAGAACAGGGAGCTGTCAGCCAGCCTTGGCTACTTCCCTGAGACAAGATCAGTTTGTCATGCTTGGCTGAAGAGGATGAGGAAAACAGATACAGAAGTAGGAAGAAGAAATGGGGCATCTACCACATTTTGGCTCTCTGAGAGACACAAAGAGGAACTCACCTGCTCCAGGGCTGGGAGTCAATCCATTGCTGGAGGGACTCCTGCTGGCTTGGAGAGCTGCTGGCTTAAGGGCACCATCAGAAGGAGTCCGTCGGTGACCACTTGGCTGTGCGGGGGCAGTAAGGGTGACATGGGTGGGGGTCAGGGATTGGTTAGGGTCTCGCTTGAAGCGCTCCACACGAACATTGACAAGGGGGTTACGGGTGCATGGGGTCGAGGGTGGAGCTTCAACTGGGCTGACTGGCATCTCATACACCACAATCTCATCACTGTCTGAGCGCAATAGGGAGCGTGTGGAATTGCACTCAGAGATAGAGGACAGAGAGAGCAATGTCAGGGAAGCAGAGGGGTCCCCTAGCAACAGCATGGGTTCTTCTTTCTTGAAGAGCTTTCGGGAAGGGGGGCTGGTGCTCCGACGAGGTCGGCTGGCCCTCTGAAAAAGACCCTCACGCCTCTTCTTCTCTTCCCGAGCTGGTGGCTCAGGCTCCTCTGGGGGAAGCAGTTGACACTTGCCAGCTTCTAGCAGGTCAAACCCTAGGCCTGTGGCTGCCAGAACAGCCCCGCAGCCAAGTAGAGCCACCTCACAGCGGCGGTGGTGGGCACCACTACGCTTGAGGCTGTTGGTTGGTGTCAGTTGAGGGGTACTAGTGGCAGAGTTGACTGGGGTGGGCTCTTCATGGACTCCATCACTGGAGGGGCCATCCCCATCCTCTCCACGAGGAAATGGGATACAGAGGTAAGACTGGTTGGGTGAATGCGGTAGATGACTCTCTCCACTCTTTGGAGCTTCACTGTCCTCATCCTCTGTGAAGAAAAGAGCAGAACAAGAATTTGATCCTTGTCCCCCAGACCCAGGCAACCTGATTCAAGGTCTGGGATGGGAAGTTCCAATAGCCTAACAGAAGGCACATGTAATTGGACCCTAGACCAACAGAGCTGTATCTCTCCCTCCCCTAACTCAGATTTGACCAACACAGAGAAATCAATCTGCATTCTAGAGCCCATTTTCCTATTTACAGAAAAGGGAATGTGATAATTTTCTGCTTGAACTCTGGACTTGGGCACTGTTCCTGAGTCCTTCAGCTCAAGGCTAGCACTCTACTACTTGAGCCACTTCCACTCTTCTGGTAGTTAATTGGAGATAAGAAGTCTCACAGACTTTTGTACCTGAGCTGGCTTTGAATGAGGATCCTGAGATCTCAGTCTCTTGAGTAGCTAGGATTACAGGCGTGAGTTGCCAGCACCCAGCATTTGCTATGTCTTTCTTAGAGACATTCCTTTCTTGTATGATATTTGGGACTGAACCCAGGATCTAATGCATACTAACCAGGCAAGTATTCTATCACTGAGCTATATGCTCAGTACCACAGAAACCCTCAATCAAATACATTATGAGTTTCTAGAACTCTGACTAGAAAATAAACAGTCCTATGTTTTGTACCTTAAAATTAGAAAGGCATTTGGATCTCTAGAATTATAACCTTGTAACTTAAGACTGGTCTTTATAAAGGATTAGTATCCTCTACATGGGTGAAGGCCAATACTCTATGGATTAACCTATTCTAAGGGAATCTAGAGATAAGAATATCATCTGACAGAGAGAAAGAAAGAAAAGTGCGTGTGTGTGAAAGAGAGGGGGGGAGGGAGGGAGTTAGGAAGAAAGGGAGGGAGGGAGGGAAGAAAGGAGGGTAGAAAGGAAGGAAGAAGAGAAAGAGACAGGGAGGAAGAGAAAGAGGAAAGTAGGGAAAGGAGAGAAGAATAGAGGGGTAAAGGGGGAGGGAAGGAAGAAAGTTAGGAAGCCAGAAGAGAGAGAAATGTTGAAAAGAACTTTCCACCATTCAGTAATTGGAGGACAACACTGGAAAGCTTCCTGGAAAGATGCATTATTTTCTCTAACATCCTCTACTTTGTAACTCCTCAAATTAATATATGAAGAAACAGACTCAGGGAGAAGAAAAAAAAATGTCTGATTCAATGCCTAAGCCTATTGCCCTAAGATTATTACTGGCCTTTGGGGTGAAATCCAGGTAGAAAACAACTGTGATTTAGAGATTCAATGAAATGAAAAAAAAGACTAAGGAAAGAGTTGTAGGTTGGGAGTCAAGTAAAAGATCAAACAAACCTCATGACCTGAGGGGGTCTTTACACAGTTCTGGAAACCTGATGCTTACCCATCTCCATAAGGCTGGTAAATGCTGGAAGGGCTGGGCTACTCCTTGGGCCTTTCCCCAAGTTTGGGGCACTTGATGACCACTGTTTGTATCCATCTACCAGGGACTTGAGGCTGAAAGAGGAAATGAAGAGACTATCACAACAAACTACTTTTCTTATTCTAGCTATATGTTTGATCACACCAATAATTCTTACTGCTTTCACTTGCTTCACAAACAGAAGTGCACATGCTCTAGGGAAAGAAAAACAGTGGTATTGCTGAGCCCCTCACATGCTCCCTGTGGAAAGATGTGGTGGGCAGGTAAACAAGCAGACAGAAATAACTTGGGCTGCCCAGCTGGTATGGATCTTACATAAGCCATTCTTAAGGCAGAGGCAATCGATTCAGACAGTGAATAAAACAATATTCGTGACATTAGAAATACTGTAATGAAAACTAAGCACAGAGTAGATGAATCAATAGAAACAGGCTGGGACATTCCATTCACACAATGTCTCAACTTCTCCTTCCATGCATTTGTTTAGCATGCTTAAGCAATTTTCAAAGCCATCTGCTTTAAAAAAAAAAAAAAAAACGAGCAACAATCAATTAAAGTTGCACCAACCCAAGTGCTCTTTGGGACAGACCTATGTGAATAGGACATTACGTTGTACATGGCCCTTGTTTGTCTAGGTATGGTTAAAAAGAGGACAGCAGTTCTCTTACAAATCCCTGCAATCAAATCATTTGGCAAGGTAGTAACTCTCCAAGGATACAGACTGGGTCTTGAACCATCCCCTTACACAAAGGGGTATATCAAGAGGCCAGAGAGTCCTAGCCTCTGTTTTCAAGGGCAGTAAAAAGGAGCACTGAGGAAATCTGTGTGGTATGGAGATTCAGGATTTCGATCAGAGATGGCTCTACTTTCAGTGTTGAAGACATTTTCAATGAAAGCCTACTCTCTAATGACCCAGCCTACCTAAGGGAGACAGAAGGACTAGCTTTCTCCTTGACCTCAAAACTCTGTTTCAAGTATTATCAGAAATATCAATGAATTAAAATACATCCCAACTGCTGCTAGTTTCAACAAAAATACAGAGCCAAGCTGAGCAAAGGTTGCTCACACCTGTAATCCTAGCTTCTCAGAGACTGAGACCTGAGGATTTCAGTTCAAGGCCAGCCCAGGCAGAAAGCACTTGAGACTCTTATCTCTAATTAACCACTAGAAAAGTGGAAGTAGTGCTGAGGCTCAAAGTGTTAGAGATTAGCTTTGAGCGACAGTGTCCAGGCCAAGTTCAAGCCCCACAACTGACCAAAAATAAAGATAAACAAATAAACAAATAACAAGTAAGTAAAATTACAAAGCCAGAGACAGACATGCTAACTAACTAAACCCACACTCTGGGATCCCTAACTGCCAACTCTGTAATATCACATCCAGCTCTAATCCCCGTTCCTCTAGACCCATACATATAAAACATTAGCAAAATCAAAGACCAGTTCTTTTCCCCTAAAACTAAGGGGGCCAGAAGTAACTGAAGTGGCTAGGAAAGAGGTAGTTCAACATAGGAATTTTCCCAATGTGCATGGCGATAGGTAGTGCCCTCAAAAAAAAAAAAATAATAAAATCAGCTTAGCCCCTATTGGGATGAGGCTTAATTCTATGGGGGTATGAGAGGAAGGAAATGAAAAGATGATTATTACCAACCACAATAGCTGGTGAGTAGAAGTTAGACTCACCCCAAGTGGAAATGTGGAGATTCTGATGGAGTATTTAAGCCATTAGCCTTTTCTCGTTTCTGAGGGGATCTTCAATGAATAAAGAAAATCAGAAGTAGAAAGTGAAGGGCAGGGCTGACTTAAGCCTCTCTCCCATATCAAATGCCTAAGACTAGACCTGAGCTATGTGACCAGTTACCCTTCCCTTGTCCAGTCAGCAAGCCTACACCAGTAGAGACCTCAACAAGAAGGCCCTATTTGAGCTGCCTTGAGTCTAGGTTCTCTCCATCTATGAGACAAATATTCCTGGACAGTAATGAAGTTAACTGCAGGAGATCTGCAGATCCTCATAGATACCTATGCTGTCTATAGACCAATGTGTGTGTTTCCTATGGATATCTACTGTTGGTTAAAAGGAGAAAGATGAGCATTCACTACTACAGAATTCAAGACAGCTTTATGCCACTTACATACTTTTTTCTACTCAGCAGGCATTAAAATTAGAAATATTATCATGTAGAGGCAGTTAAAAAGTTTTGGCAGGTGGGTGCCGGTGGTTTTCACCTATAATCCTTCCTAACTGCTCAGGAAGCTGAGATCTGAGGATCATGATTCAAAGCCATCCTGGGCAGGAAAGTCCATGGCACTGTTGTCTCCTATTTACTAAAAAGAGCCAAAGTGGACCTGTGGCTCAAGTGGGAGAGCATTAGCTTTGGTCAGAAAAGCTCAGGGAGAGTTCCATGGACCTGAGTACAAGCTCCAGGACCTGCACCAAAACAAAAGAAAAAAAAAGTTTTGACACCAATGAGATCTTTACTTAAGACCAGAGAGAAAGTACTTTCAGGTCTTTAATAGGAACTGGGAAGTATAATTTAAGGCCATATTTTTTAATTGCTTCAAAAATTTACAAGAAAGGGAGTTTATGTGAAGAAGAAAAGTTCAAAGTTGATATTTACCAGTGTGAAATAAAAGTTAATTTTCTACCAAGACAAAAGCTATCTTTAAATGAAGCAGAGCCAAAGAAATTACTTGATCTACAGCCTGGTTAATACTATCTGCAATTACAATAATCTTAAAAATAGCAAGGATTCAGGGTGACTGAGTTTCTCATATCCTACTCTATCTAGCATGGTTTTTAAAAGACAGACAGAGAACTCTTGCTCTTACAGAACTCCCAAAGGAGTCAGCTGCTGAATTTCATACATTGCATAGTTTGTTCTACATGTCTAAATTTACAAATTCTCTCTTCAGGGCCATGAGTTTGGCCTAGTAGTAGAGTGCCTAGCATGCATAGGTTTGATTCCTTGGTATCACATACACAAAAAAAGCCAGAAGTGGTCCTGTGGCTCAAGTGGCAGAGAACTAACCTTGAGAAAGCCCGAGGACTCAGGCCCTGAGTTCAAGCCCCAGGACTGGCCAAAAAAAAAATCTCTCTTCAAAGATATCTAGCGATTTCTGAAGACAGGCATCACAAAGTCAGTACGTTTGAACCAAACTTTTCAACCCACACTCTGATCTGACAAAGGGAATAAAGTTGAGGCTAGTTACAGGTTTAGGGTACCCATAAATCTAATAGTTAGCCTTAGAAAGTCTTTGGAAAATCACTAAAAAAGGCGAAAGGGTGCCAGTGGTACATGCCTATACCTGAGGACTGTGATTTGAAGGCAGGAAAGTCTATGACTCTTATCTCCAATTAATCAGCAAAAAGCTAAAAGTGGAACTGTGGCTCAAGTGGTAGAACACTAGCCTTGAGCACACTAAAGAAATTGCCCAGGACCAGCAAAAAAAAGAAAAACAAAAAACAAAAAAACAAAAACAGGTAAATGGCTATATCATCACATTTAGAAAAGTTAGGAAATAGAGTTTAACACCAAGAATAAAAACATATATAAACCATAATTTCCATGCTTTGGGTATGAAAGAGAAGAGAGGCTGGGAAAAATCATCACAGTTAATATTTATCCATACTTGGGTAAATACAAGCCCGCTAATTTATGCTCTTCATAAAGATGGACTTAGCTAATCCTCACATTGACCATATGACTAGGTACTAGTATTATCTACATTCTAGAAATGAGAAAACACATGCTGACATAGGTGATGCAGTAGATCTGGGACTCATCCCCAATCAGTCTGGGGTAAGAATCTAAGTTCTTTATTACTATGCCACAAATTCCTATTCTGTAAAGAACACAGACACAGGGGAAAAACTGCCTCATTAGATTCCACGCCTACAGTGAGTATACATCACATTCAAAGCATCAAGGTCGGGCCAGGAGTTTGGACTAGTGATAGAGTGCTTGCCTTGCATGCACGAAGACTGGGGTTCGATTCCTCAGTACCACATACATAGAAAAAGCCAGAAGTGGTATTGTGGCTCAAATGGTAGAGCTCTAGCCTTGAGAAAACACAAAGTTAGTGCTCAGATCTTGAGTTAAAGCTCCAGGACTGGCAAAAAAAAAAAAAAAAAGAAAGAAAAAGAAAAAAAGAAAAGAAAAGAAGACATTAAGGTCCTTGAGCTTTTCCCAGAGGAGCTGTTACATGCATCCATGAGTGATAAGGTGAGGCCCGAGAGAGCTCTGAATTATCCTATATGTATACTACTACAATAAGGATGCTGGGTTCTCTGCCTGTCCCTGTTTCAGGATGAGCTTTCATTAACTCCTACTCTTTCTTGTCTTGTCTTGGAATGGATGTTTTAAGGGGAAGAGTATGACGTAAGTGGAAAGCTTAAGGCAGAATTTCCCGCATTTCCTTAATGATTACCTGGTCCTTACAGGGAGTGGCAAACTGTGCTGGTGGACTCAATTCTGTTCACCTCTTCTCATGAGATCTGACTAGAACACAGACATGCTCTTTCATTACATATTACCCAAAGTCTACCAGTGTTTTTGTACTTCTCTATCACTATGGATCAGAAAGCCTAAAATATTTATTTTCTACCTCTTCAGATAAAGCTTAACAATTCTTGTCCTAGAGTGTCCAGGGAAACAGATGGGAAAACTATTATAAAGACTAAGAAGGCTGCAACTTCTCAGAAAGTATTAAAACATACATTTTTCTGTATTATAGGTATTACCTCTATATTTTAAAATGCTTTATCCATCTCTAAGTGAGAAAATTTTACACCATGTGGCTCTCACCCTTCATCTCCTGAGGCAAGCTCCTTCTGCCCCAGTGTTCCCGGCCCCCATGTCCGTCCCTTCTTCTTTGGGCCCCTCTTCTCCTCCTCTTCCCCTTCCTCTCTTTGAATAACAGAGCTCCGGCCCCAGGTTTTGCTGCTTTCACCTGGTGTTACTGTAAACAACGAAGATTGGGTGAGATACAGAAAATGGACAACAGGCTTCTCTGAATCCAGCATCTATCACAGCAGGCAGATATGTGCATATACGTGCAGATGGTCGTTTATGCATCTATACAAATGTGCACGTGTGTGCACACAAACACACACACACACACACACACACGCACGCACGAACAGAAATCAGATCTCATCAGAAACTCTATGTCGAAGTAAATCCTTCCAGAAGAATAATGGAATCCTCAGCATCAAATATTTAGCTCTCTCATAGCAAGAAACATGAAAAAAAAAGTCCTAAATTTTTCTCAAGTCCAATGTAAAGCTGGAAGTCAAGCCAGCCAGAAACTAAAGTTCTAAGCAGATCTGACTTAAGGAACATGTTTTAATGGGTGGAACTGGATGGTGGGAAAATGAAGAGGTTGTTGGGGAGAAAAGAAAGAGAAAAAAAAAGACAAGGGATAAGAAAACGTAGAAAAAAAATGAACTTTGGAATAAAAAAGAAAACAATGAGTTCAGGAATATCGAGAAGTCAGAAAGAGGAGAAAAATGAGTAAGTTTAGAGAACCAGCAGTTAAGAGAGAAGGGACAGTCTTGTGATACTGAGCAATCAGAGCAAAAGCCAAAGACCAAAATGTTCAGGGGCCAGATTTATATCAGAAATAAGGGAAGGGAGTCAGTCACCAAAAATATTGAGCTGAGAGGCCAAAGGCAAATTATGGAGTATATGAAGAAGTGGTTATCAGCTCCAGCCAACTGTGGATACAGGAAAAAGGGAACTTGATTTAATTTTTTAAGGAAGGTCAGATTTCAGGATTTTAAAACATTTTCTACCTTCTATCTGTATAGAGGTAGGTACATGTACACATACACGTACACGCACACGCACGCACACACACACACACACTTATGTATACTTTTTTTTTTTTTTTGCCAGTCTTAGGGCTTGAAGTCAGGGCCTGAGCACCGTCCTTGGACTTTCTGAAGGCTAGAGCTCTACCACTTGAACCACAGCACCACTTCCAGTTTTTTTCTATGTATGTGGTACCAAGGAATCGAACCTGGGTCTTCGTGCATGCTAGGCAAGCACTCTACCAACAGGCCAAACTCTCAGTCCAATATAAATACATTTTTAAGGATAATATTATAGTAAACATAAAATTGCTCTTCACCACTAGAAGGTATTTGGTAGGTTATTAAAGAATTTTCTTTAGAGAAGTTCCTACTTGGGAAGCATGGACAAAGAGACAAATGGGGCAGACACTAAAAGTTCCCCAGACCAGGGTACCAGACTGTGGTTGTATTATATAGCAGTTTCCAATTAACTTTGTAATTCACTAGAGATCTTTCAGCACCACAAATACCTGAACTGATATCTGACCAAGAATGAAAGGTAAGCCAGAAAATTCTAATTACTCGGGAGGCTGAGATCTGTAGGATCATGATTCAAAGCCCACCAGAGCAGAAGTCTGTGAGTCTTTTCCCCAAAAAGCTAAGCTAGAGACATAGTAGAGTACCAGCGATGAGCAGGAAAACAAAGCAAGCACAAGGTACTGAGTTTAAACCTTTCTATTGGTACACACACATACACACATACACATACACATACACACACACACACACACACACACACCAAAAAATAAAAGCAAGAAAAGAAAAAATTAGCAAAAAATGGAGGAGATAGTGGTTAAGTTAATGCAAAGAGACAAGGGGAAAAGCAAGGGTTTTTCATGCATATGTCTATGTATATACAGACTGCTGAGGAGAAGTAGCAGAAATCATAGAGAGCAAAGGGTAGGTTCCCTTGGTTGTTCTAGTCTCAAATAATTTGGGAAACAGTCTCACACTGGATGGCTCGAAGGCGAGGAATGATAGTGGGGCTTGCAGGAGGGCTGGAACGGCTGCTGCTAAGACTCTTCCTTTTATCCATAGTGGGGGAGGCCTGCACCGTGAACTTGTGCTGAAAATCTGCTGGGGAAAACAAATATAATTGCATGTATTAAAACTATCACATTATTGAATGCATTTACAAAATATGATGTCTCTTGGCAGGCCTGAGAGATAGGCTGCAGTTTTCTGAAAGCTCTGTTTACCTGGTAATGTCTTTAACAATTATCTCTTCCCCAAAGGGACATGGCAAGATGAATATATGAAATGATGCGGCCGGGAGTTTGGCCTAGTGGTTAAAGTGCTTGCCTGGCATGCACGAAGACCCGGGTTCGATTCCTCGGTACCACATACATAGAAAAAAAGCCAGAAGTGGTGCTGAGGCTCAAGTGGTAGAGCTCTAGCCTTGAGAAAGTCCAAGGACAGTGCTCAGGCCCTGAGCTCAAGCCCAGGACTGGGGAAAAAAAAAAAAAAATGATGCAAAATTTACAGGTTGAGTGAATATCATTAGACAGTCTTCAGAAGCTCCCTGTGTGTGTGTGTGTGTGTGTGTGTGTGTGTGTGTGTATGGGGAACATCTTTATAGCTCAACAGAATATTGTTGATTATTTTAAGATGTATAATTTTAAAACTCTTGGCACATAAGCTCAGTATATACCTTTTATTTTTTTTTTTTGTGCCAGTCCTGGCTTGAGCCTCCACACCACTCCGGCTTTTTTCTATGTATGTGGTACCAAGGAATCAAACCTGGGCCTTTGTGCATGCTAGGCAAGCACTTAACCACTAGGCCAAACTCCTGGCCCTAGTATATATCTTTTTTATAGAGAGTTTGGTGCTTCTCACTAAGGACAAGAGGGCAGAATATTAAAGACTGGCCATTGGTGGGACACCAGGGAGATGGGGACAGCTTAAAGAATGTGATACTTTCAGCTCTGAATTTCTGAGTTCAAATTCCTCACATCAAAGAAATACAATAAACACCTGTTTGTATTTAGATTTCCCCACAGTTGGGGACTATAGTTTTTACATTTCCATCCCCAGCTACAGTGATATCCTGACCCAGGCTAGATACTAAAAGATACTTCAAGACACCATGCTATCTGGCTATCTGAAAAGCAGCAGAAAAAAAAAGCAAGCAGTAAAATCAGTAAATCAGTTTCACAAGCACATTTTCTCAGTTGCACTGAATGAAGTCCCTTTTCTGTGCCCCAGCCACCACTGTTGAGGCTTAAAATCATCTACAACTGCCTTGTTCCTCACACTTCTAATAAGCTTGCTTCCTGGGACCTCACAGAATCAGAACACAAAAAACATTTTATTTATATAAACACACTTAGCATTTAACTCCCTCTATGGGTACATTATATACCAAAATATTCCAATTTACATTTTTTCCAAGGCTGCAGTACCACAAATGTACCTTTTCTTAGCTGGTTCATTTCTGAAAGGTCATTTTTAAACTTTACAATGTAAATTCATTTTGGCTTTTTTTTCTTTTGGGGAGGAGCAGGGGTCTTACTATGTACTCCAGACTGGCCTTGAACTCAATCTCCTTGACACAGTCTCCTGTGTGCTGGAATTAAAGGTTTATACTACCTCACTTGACTTAAATTCTTACACATGAAATTGAATCTCAACTGCAATCACAAAATTATTTAAAGAAACCTCAAGATGAATTGTTTTGCAGAGCCAAATCCTGGTGTCTCATATATACAACCTGAAATTCTTTTCTGGTTCTGCCTATAGTTAGATGTTGTGGGTGAGCTGCCATATTTCAGAGTTCCTGGGCCTTGCAAGTCTGTTTTCACTTCAATTCCTGCACTCATTCCCATTCAACAGCTCCCCTGAAGTAGGATAGTTTTAGCAGGCTAGTCCTTCCCTGAAAAGAATGGCCCATTCCAATAGGCTCTATTTTGACTCAGGAACTTGAACATCCAAGCTGAGCCATGACTCCAACAAACTCCCCTGCACAATGGCTCTTGATCCT
This sequence comes from Megascapheus bottae, assembly GCF_031878675.1. Lineage (NCBI taxonomy): Eukaryota > Metazoa > Chordata > Mammalia > Rodentia > Geomyidae > Megascapheus > Megascapheus bottae. The sequence goes on from NC_143522.1 coordinate 9,444,351, forward strand.
GTTTCTACTTCCTGCCACTGGCCACTGACCAGAAGGAAGGCTGATTCTGTTGCCATCCTTGAGTTTCAGCCGGCTCTTCCTGAACTTGCCCTTGCGTTTCTTCACCCGGGGCTTCTCCTGACACAGCTGGTGGATGATGATGTTGAGTTCCCGTTCTAGGATGTCAATCTCCCGCTCAGCCAGCTCCTGTTCTCGACGCCGCAGCAACTCTTCTTGGTTCTTTTGCTGGAGTGCAGCCCTTGTCAACTCCTCCTCCCAAGTGCGGAGCTCCTGTAGGTGGGCAGAAACATCAGCGAAAAGAGTGTTCAGTGTAGACGGAATCCAGGGAACAGCTTAAACTGTCCAGTGGGGAGAAGGGGCTCAACAGTTAGCGGATAAGTGCACACTTGAGCATCCTAAGGATGGGTAGAGGGAAGGCTCTGGGTAACCATACAAAGGCCTCAACAAGAAATGTTAATGTTACAGATCAGGAACTGGAGGAGTCCAGTAGATACACAAGTAATAAAGGATTACTAGAATAATAAGCACAAGCATGATCTTATTGTTTAAGACAATTCATACCAATTATTACAGAGTATAGCACATGTGCTACAAATATTAGATGTTCTGAGAATGAGTTTCACTTCCTAAAATAGTAGTGCCCCTTCATTTTGGGCATCTTCTTTTCCAAGACCCTCGGAGGATGCTTAAAACCATAGATAGGAGTGTTTCTTCCTAGAACATACCATCAGAAGTGATTGATTTGCAGGTGAGTTAGGGAAAGATTTTATCATACTTCTCAAAACACAGTGTAGGTTGACTTATAACTTTTGAAATTTTCCATATAATGTTTATAGAGGGTGATTAAAACCACAGAAAGTGAACCTGGACAAAGGACAGGGTAGTTATTAACTACTTACTGATTAAATCTAATTGTCATTTTTCTCACTAGCTTATGTAATTTATTATTATAATTATATTATAATTTTATCACTCAAAAGAAAGAGCTAAGAGTCAATAATTTCGCAAGTCTATAAAAAGCCAGCCACTCTGGGAGTTCTTTTATATGGAACAGTAGTAGTTTTCTTGTGATCATTCCATTAATAGTCTCATTTCATAACCTTTTCTATAAAGCCAAAAAATGCCACATTGCAGACCAAGGATATTTCTGGCTCTTACCCTGTTTCTGACTCTAATATCAAAAGATAATGGCAGGATTTTCTGATAACCATTGTCAACATTTAAGTATCTCTATATAAAGTCAAGCTCCCTCTAGAAATCCAAGCAACTTTCTAGAATCCTCTTTTATTTCTAGCCGGAAGGATGAGACACCCCACTGGCAGCTGTCCAAGAGTGCTCTTTATCCGGCTTACACAATTAAGAGATGCCATGCAGGAAAGTGACTGCACTAGGATTAAGGTGGTTATGCCCCGATGGAGAAGGTCCACTAAGTCAGTATATACTTTTTTTCTCTTTTTTACCTTTTCTTTGGCTCTGAGTTGGTCAAACATCTCCTGAATCTCATGTTTCCAGTCATCCTGCAGGCAGTGGAAGGAGTCTTTGGGCATTTCAAAGAAACCAGACTCCTCTATGGTAGTTAGCTGGTCCAGAATACTTGTGAAAGATGGTCGTGAGTGGGGGTCAGGATTCCAGCAGTCTGAATGGCACATATGAGGAAAAGAGGCATGAATGGACAAGAGGTAAACATAGACTTAGGATATTAAATTACTTAACTTACCAGGAGACTAGCACACAATTTCTTCTAGAAACAGAGATAAGAATCTAAATAATCCCAAGCCAAGTAAAGTAGACTTTACCTAATATCACAACCATATAATAGTGAAAATCAGATGGAAATCAACTGTAACAGTTCCCCATCGATACAATTTTCTGCATCAAGTACTACTAGCACAATTTACCATATTTCTCCACAATACAAGGTTTGACAATGGTTAACTGCAGGCTTGCCTCAATTTCTCATCAATACATTCATTGCTTTTGTCCCACCTCACGGAAGGAAGATAAGACAAAAATAAAGGCAAGCAAGTGGGAGTCAAGAAAAATGAATTTTGTTTAATCCCAGCCCAGTCACTAATGGGATGGCAAGTCCCTCCTACCTCCCAAACAGGTTCTTGCTATATAGCCTTGCCTCGACTTGAACTTGGATCTTCCTGTCTTTGTCTTCTGCGTGCTTTTTCCACCATTTATTCTCTTAACTTGTTCTGATTTGTATTTCTCTTATAAAAGACTAGAATATGACTTGATGACTACATATTCTTTCTTGTTAGATTTTTTTTTTTTGGTGGGGGGGGAGTTGTGGGGCTTGAATTCTGGGTCTGGGTGCTGTCCCTGAGCTCTTCAGCTCAAGGCTACCACCCTACGCCTGGGCCTAGGTGTTGTCACTGAGCTCTTCAGCTCAAGGCTACTGCCCTATCCTTGAGCCAAGCTCCACTTCCCATTTTCTTATGGTTAATTGGAGATAAGAGTCTCATGGACTTTAGGCTTTAGTGCCTGGGATGGCTTTGAACCTTGATCCTCAGATCTTAGCCTCCTGAATGGCTAAGATTACAGGAGTGAGCCACCTTACCCAGCAATGTTCTTTATTTTTACATGAAAAACACTCAGAGGTCCTAAAATTAAAGCTATTGTACTTTCTTATTTTGTACTAAGTAAGACAGTGAAGTAGCAAGTTCTAGTTACTAAATTAATTTCTATTGCCATGGGAAATAACAAAAGGGACCTACCTGCCTTAGCAGGGTTGTTACTACCTTTAGCTCTTCCAACTGACATAGGGCTCTCTTCCTTGGGAGAGTAAAATTTTTCTCTTAGCCAGGTGCCAGTGGATCATGTCTGTGAGGTTGAGATCTCAGGGTCATGGTTCCAAGGCAACCCAGGCAGGAAAAGTCCATGAGACTCTTATCTGTAATTAACCATCAGTAAACAGAAATGGGGCTGTGGCTGAAATTGGTAGAATGCTAGCCTTGAGTGAAAAAGAGCACAGAGACAAAGGCCACCAAGGTCCTGAGTTCAAGGCCAATGACTGGAAAAAAAAATAATAATTCTATCCCCTCTTTCTGTGACTGATCTCATGAAATGGGACCAAGTGCTATAAAAAGATAAGCCTGGGGTAGGGTGGGGGGCGCAGAGAATGGCTCATGCCTATAAACCTAGCTACTCAAGAAGCCAAGATCTAAGGATTACAGTTTAAAGCTAGCCCAGACAAGAAAATTCATGAAATTCTATCTCCAAATAAACAAAAAACAAAAACAAAACAAAAAAAAAGCTGGAAGTGGAGCTCTAGCTCAAGAGGTAGAGCACTACTAGCCTTGAGCACAGAAGCACAGAGACAATATATAGGCCAGAGTTTGTTTAAAGATTGGACAAGCTAAGCGTGACTTACCTTCCATGAGTTTGGCAAAAGGTTCTGGGCATGTAGAAGGAATAGGAAGGGCAAGTTTATTCATTGCTACTCCATATGCCACGGCTAAGCCATCAATGCCTCGGAAGGGCACCTCACCAGTCAACAGCTCCCAAAGCAGCACACCATAACTAGGAAGAAGAGGAAAAAAGTCATGTAAGAAACCAGTTTCAACCTCACTGAAACAGCTCATGAGGTTTTACCACGGATCCTACATTGGTATGAGAGTAATGAAATAGACATACTAATATAACAGAAAAAAGAAGCACAGCCTATTGGCTAAAGCAAAGGCTCTGAAGTAGAATACATCTCAAAATCTTATTCCATCATTCTTGGGAACTTGCTTGGGTAAACTACTGATTCTAATTACTCCTTTGCAGAAAGCAAATACCACTACCAGCCTCACAAGGCTATCTAAAATTAAATGAACTATTAAGGGCTTAAACAAGTGTTCAAAGGCTACAATTATTTATCATCATTAATGAAATAAAAACAGTAGATGCAGGGGCCAGGAGTTTGGCCTAGTGGTAAAGTGCTTGCCTAGTATGCACCTGGGGTTCGATTCCTCAGTAGCATAAACATAGAAAAAAAGCCGGAAGTGGTGCTGAGGCTCAAGTGGTAGAGCTCTAGCCTTGAGAAAGTCCAAGGACAGTGCTCAGGCCCTGAGCTCAAGCCCAGAACTGGTTAAAAAAAAAAAAAAAAAAAAAAAAAAGAGGCAGCCTTTCAAACATAATCTTTTACTGTTTTTAGAAAACTTTAGCTTGCCTGGCGTGGTGGCTCACACTTGTAATCCTAGCTACTCAGGAAGCTGAGATCTGAGGTTCAAAGCTAGCCCGGGCACTAAAGACTATGAGACTCTTATCTCCAATTAATCACTAGAAAACCAGAAGTGGTGCTGTGGTTCATAGGGTAGGGTGGTAGCCTTGAGCTGAAAAGCTCAGGGACAAGGACCAGACCCAGAGTTCAAGCCGCACGACTGACCAGAAACAAAACAAAGAAAAAAAACCCTTTAGCTTTTCTGAAATACACATTTTTACCTTTAAAAAAGTAAAGGGCTGGCCGGGAGTTTGGCCTAGTGGTTAAAGTGCTTGCCTAGCTTGCATGAAGACCTGGGTTCAAATCCTCGGTACGACATACATAGAAAAAAGCGGGAAGTGGTGCTGAGGCTCAAGTGGTAGAGCTCTAGCCTTGAGAAAACCAAGGACAGTGCTCAGGCCCTGAGCTCAAGTCCAGGACTGGCAAAAAAAAAAAAAAGGGCTGTGCTTGCTTAATATGTACTACAGTTCAATTTCATGTAACAATTCCGCCCCCCCACCACATACACACACACACACACACACAAAACACAGAAAATAGAAAAGAAAAAAGAGCTGACCACTCAACAATTTTTGTCTAGCCAGGAACCAGTGGCTTACATTTGTAATTCTAGCTACTCAGAAGGTTGAGATCGGAGGATCATTGTTTAATGCCAGCCCAGAAAAGTTCCTGTGAGACTCCATTCTCCATTTAACCACTCAAAAACTGGAGGTGATGTTGTGGCTCAAGTGGTAGAGCAATAGTCTTGAGCACAAAGAGGCTCAGGGACAGTGCCAATCCCCACAACTGACCTCCCTGCCCCCAAGTTTTTTCCTCTAAATGTCCACTTGATCAAAGATCCATGGACCCTAGTGAGTCCTTTTCAGGGACTTTGGTCTAATGTGAAGGGTGATATTTCTCAGGGAGGACACAACATGCTATTAGTCATGAACCCTGTAGAGTCCACATAAAAACTTCAAATGCCGGGGCCGGGAGTTTGGCCTAATGGCAGAGTGCTTGCCTAGCATGCACAAAGACCCAGGTTCAATTCCTTGGTACGACATACATAGAAAAAAAGCCAGAAGTGGTGCTGAGGCTCACGTGGTAGAGCTCTAGCCTTGAGAAAGTCCAAGGATAGTGCTCAGGCCCCGAGCTCAAGCCCAGGACTGGCAAAAAAAAAAAAAAAAAAAAAAAAAAAAAAAATTCACATGCCCCCTGAGTCAGAGAATGTAGAGAACAAAATTCAATGGAAAAATTATTCTACAATTCACAACCAAAATCAAGCAAAATAACATTACATTTAATTCTCCAGTGAATAAGTCAGGACAAGAAACCGTAAGACTATGATCTATCAGAAGACTTGATTTCCTTATGTTTTTAACAGTGACTAAATTTCTGTAATATTTATCAGTGGTATGCAGCAGTCAATTAAAGCCATGTCAAGTAAAAAATACCCAGTACTTATTTATCACACCTCATTTGTTTCCTGGAGAAAAAAGTCTTGTTATAGAGCCCAGGCTGGCCTGGAACTCACTATCTTTCTGTCTCAACTTCCCAAGTGGATATGACAGGTGTGCATCACTATGGCTTGCTATTGTTTTTTCACTGCAATGACTATTGTTTTTCACTGGTTTTGAGCAGCCAGACAGTATTCTACTAGAGCCACACCTCCAGCCCAGCCTTCTCCCCCTTTACAAAATAAATAAATAAGATAGAGTCTCACTTCTTGCCCAGCTTTTCTGGATATAATTAAACCAGCCAGTTTTCCTAAAAAGATGTGTTGATATCCTATTATCTGGAATCCTAACTTGGATTTTGGCACATCTTTTTAGTGCCATCATTAACCCAACTTACTATACACTGTGTATTTGTACAACATTTTTATCACCCAAAAAGAAACCCCATATCTATAATGAGTGATTCTCCAGTGTGACCCTACAAACGTTCATTTCAGACTTCTGGCCCCAGAACTATGAAAGAATAGATTTCTGTTGCTTTAAGCTAACTATATATGGCATTTACCACAGCAGACTAGAAGCTATTAATAGCTTTATGTGTCAGGAAACACTGACTGCATACACCAGGGCACACTGTATTTTTTTGTTGTTTTTTGTCCAATCAGGGTGAAGCACCTGTCCCACAGGTATGAGGAAGCATACACTTTATAGCTGCTCATTCTCCTTCACTGAAAAGAAGAAAAAAAAATGTTTGTGCTAGTACTGAGGTTTGAACTGAGGGTCTCACTTTCTTTCTTGGCTTTTTCACTCAAGGCTGGAGCTCTATCACTTGAGCCACACGTCTACTTCCACAATTTTTTTTTTTTTAATTTCTTATCCTTGTGTCCTCTTATGCTGACATTTACTGGGGAGAAAAGTCATAACTTGTAGTTCTTGGGACACACTTAGGATGTAATTCTACCCATTTCTAGATCAATATCCAACAATGGAGCCTTGAGTAAAATGATTAACTGGATAATTACACAGGCTAATTTTAAAAGTCACAGTAACAAAAAAGGAAAAATGAAGAAAGCTGGTAAGACAAAGTCCGGATGAATATCGGGACTCCCTGAATACAACAGTTATAAGCCCCAAAGCCCAGTACCATTGCTGAGCAGGCCAAGCTGACTACCAGGGAAGTTTTCCAGGAGTGACTAAATGTGCTTACCATGCATAATACAGGGAGATGGGCACAAGGTGGACTTTTCTTAGGAACAATCTCCAATACCAAGGGGGTCTGCACCAAGTGGTGCTTGTCACAGCAATATAGGGATTTTATTTGGTGGAAGAAAGCACAGGGCTGTGCCTTAGCACTATGGTAGGAATAAGCACACATAGCTCAGAAGGAGTCACTTAGCCCTGCTTAGATTGTCTTAGATTCTCTGTAACTTCCATTCTTCAAGTCCTGAGACAAGTGTGCAGGCAGGCAAAATGAATCTAGCATAGTACCCTCACACCTTTAGTCTTTACCTCCACACATCACTGCCTTTAGAAAACATAGAGGCACGAATGACTTCAGGTGCCATCCAAGCATATGTTCCCGCTGCACTCATCTTGGTGGTCCGGTGCCATTCCCGAGCCAGGCCAAAATCAGTGATTTTCAGAATCTTGTTGCTCAGGTCTCCATTTTCCACCTTCTGCAGGATCAGTACTAGGCAAGAAGAGAAACAGATAAGAAACCAGATCTGCATTAATCACAGGAAAAGCAGTGAACACAGTAGCCTCCTGTTAGCCTTCTGGCCTCTCCTGCAGGACTATATCATTCTGCAATGGTTGATTGATCCACCATTTATTTATTTATTTATTTATTTATTTATTTCCTTTTTTGGTGTTGGCTGTGGGGCTTGAAATCTGGGCCTGGGCACTGTCCCTGACCCTTTTCAGGTCAAGGCTACTGCCCTATTCCTTGAGCCACAGCACCACTTCCATTTTCTAGTGGTTAATTGGAGATAAGAGTCTCACAGTCTTTAGTGCCTGGGCTGGCTTTGAACTGTGATCCTCATATCTCAGCCTACTGAGTAGCTAGGATTACAAGCATGAACCATAGCACCCAGCTTAGGATCCACCATTTATCTATCTATCTATCTATCTATCTATCTATCTATCTATCTATCTATCTATCTATTGTGGGTCATGAGGTTTTAACTCAGCCTGGGCACTGTCCCTGAGCTCTTCAGCTCAAGGCTACTATTCTACCCCTGAGCCTGGGCATTGTCCCTGAGCTCTTCAGCTCAAGGCTACCACCCTACCCTTAAGCCAAGCACAACTTTCCCTTTTCTAGAGGTTAATTGGAGATGACTCTCAGGTCCTTTTGTGCCAGGTTCCACCATTTCTTAAACACTGATAACTCACTCATTTTTATGCTATATATTTTCTAAGCATTGCCTCTAATTCTTACCAGAATCTTAGATGGTAGGTACTACAAGTCTAAAAATGACATAGGATCGCTAAATCAGTAGTCAACAGATATGGCCAAATCTTTTTTTTTTTTTTTTTTGCCAGTCCGGGGCTTGAGCTCAGAGCCTGAGCACTGTCCTTGGACTTTCTCAAGGCTAGAGCTCTACCACTTGAGCCTCAGCACCACTCCCAGCTTTTTTCCTATGTATATGGTACTGAGGAATCAAACCCGGGTCTTCATTCATGCTAGGCAAGCACTCTACCACTAGGCCAAACTCCTGTCCCCCAGATATGGCCAAATCTTGAAAGGAAAAAAAAAAAAAGCCAGAGCCTATAATTCTTCTAGTATTACTCAACCTATATTGTCATCTTCATTTAATGAAGAAACTCTTAAGACAAAACTGTTAAACTTCCCAAGGCCACTAGATGCATTCAAGGCTGAATCTTAGGCCATATGACATCAGAGCCTGCTTTCTTAACCAGCAGGCTTTTCACATCTTCTGGGAGAAGAGCTGTGTGTTACAGGGGTTCTGAGCTGCATCTACTTTAGTGTCTTATCTGCCAGGGCATCCCTAGTTATAACACTGGAAGGTCACAGGGAATGGAGGTGCACATTCGATTTTCAAGGTTTCATAGTGTCTGGACACTATCCATGAATTTCTTCTCCACACTTTTTTTATGCTCTTTAGAGAAAACATGGCTACCAGGCTCCACAAATTACTGCATAACCCAGAAATGCCCCAATGCACTAACAAGTGGCTGGAAAGTCAGGGAAGTCAGAAGTACATACATGTTTACAACTATGATATGGATACATGTCAGGAAGAAGCTGGTGCCTTGGCAAAGTTTTTCTCTAGACCCTAAATTACACTGAACTCTAACCCCAAAGCACTGGGTTGGGAGGCATTTTGGCTGTCTTAGCACAGCAGCCTAGGCAGCTACCTCACCTTGTGACACAAAGTCCCATTCATAATTATATCCTTATAGGAGCTGATCTACAAAAACACCCAAACCATGAATTTATTCAAGTACTGTAACAAACTGCCTGAGCAGGCAGCTATGGACTCTCTGGATATGTGGAAAGGAAGCCTCTGTTTTCCTAAGTAGGATGGTTCCACAGGAACATGACCTCTCATGAGTCAGACACTGGGCTGCTTAGACTTCAGGGCTCTGAATGCAGGATTTCAGAGCAGGATGCAAGGCTCCCTCCTCCTCATACCTGCTACTCAAATCTAAATGGTGAGTGTGATCAAGGAAACTGCAGGAGACAGACTAGAAACTAGAAGAAATGTTAGGTCTGCTTTATCTAGCCATCTCTGTCTGACAATCTGAAGACTATGAAGGTAAATCTAAGCATTAAGTATCAGGTTATCTCAGAGGATTCCTCACTAGTCTGTCCTTCCTGGTTTATGTTCCATTTTGCTTCTGATGAAAGCTATCACCTCTAAAGATGTATTTCATACCAACGCTCTCTGAGAGCTCAAATTTCCAGAAAAGAATCTAGGACAGTAGCACTTTGGATGGCTATTTCAGAGCAGAGGTAGAGACTCAAAGCCACATGGCTCTCTGGCTATCCACTGAATTATCAGAGATTGAAAAAATATAAAGCAAGCTTTATGTTCCTATGTATTTCTCAGAGAAGGAGCAGCACACCAGATTACTAGCAGCTACAGAACTAATGGTACAAAACCACCCTTCCTCAGACCTAACTTACAAGAGCCTCTTCTCTTACTCTCATTCCCTACACATGCATCCCCACTGCAGGCTTCCTATACCCTGAGAAAGTGCAGGCCTCAAATGCTTAGGCAAATCTAAAGAGGGGGAGGGGAAGGGAGAACAAAGAACAACAACTAATCCTTTCTCTAGCTCATCTATTAACAAAAAATCTATGACAGACAGCTAGCAAGTAGACATTCAAATAGCATGGCAGATATCACCGAAGAAATCCACCATTTCCCCTGCAGAAGCAGCCAACAGGCACTAACTGCTACCCTCTTAGAAGCCCATACCAGGATGGAAAGGGAGGAGTCTTTCCATATTTAATAGGTCTTTTTTTTTTTTAAGTCAATCTCAGAGCTTAAACTCAGGGCCTGAGCACTGTCCTTGAGCTTTTTCAAGGCTAGCACCCTACCACTTGAGCCTCAGCACCACTTTTGGTGTTTTTCTATGTGTGTGGTACCAAGGAATTGAACCCGTCTTCGTGCAAGCAAGGAAAGCACTCTTACTACTAGGCCAAACCCCTGGCCCCAGGAGGCTTGTCACTTCAAACCCTCATGAGCAGGGTAAAGTGGAAAGGAAAAGAAAGCTTCAGGATGGTCTGTCAGATGAATTACAAAGGATGGCAGATGGATAGGCTAGGACCAGCTAGGGAGTCTGTGTGAATGGAAATGCCTGAGATGGGACAGCTGCAGGTCAATTCCACCTAATCCCCACTGTCCCTGCTGCCTGGCACCTGGACAGATGGCACTCCAACACTTGCCCTGACAGTTCAGGTCTCTGAAGGCATCTGATTTAAGAATGCCTGACCCAGAGGTCCTACTCTCATCCAAGAAGAGGGGCTGCAATCAGGAAGCAACTAGAAATCTTACCAATAGGTACCTACCAAACACTAAAATTGTGATAGCTTTCTTCTTTGTTAGTGCTTTTTAGATTTTTTATTTCCTGAGGTTAAAACTATGTAACATAAAATTAACCTTGTATGTTTTATTTTTTCAGTGGTCAATAGTGCTTAAATCTACCTAATTACTCATTCTAACTTCTCTTTGGAGACAATGCAATTAACCTTTTTTGTTGGTGGTGGTGGTCTCCGTGCTTCAATTCTGGGTCTGGGCGTTGTCTCTGAGCTTCTTTTGCTCAAGGTGAGTGCTCTACCACTTGAGCCACAGGGCCACTTCCAGTTCTTTTGAGTTGTGTGTTGAAGATAGGAGACACAAAGTTTCCTGCCTGGGCTGACTTCAAAACACAATCCTTAGATCTCAGCTTCCTGAGATGCTAGGATTACAGCTTGAACCACAAGCGCCTAGCTAAGCTTTAATTTTTAAAAGACTAGTAAACTTTTCCATAGCAGCTGAACTTATTTTACAATTCTGCCAACAGAATGAGGATTTCCCCATATCTTTTCTAACATTTATTTTCATTCTAATAACTTATTGTTTTCCATAACTATTATTAAGTTGTCCTTCTAATGCATGTGAAGTAGTATTTCACTGAGATTTGGAGTCGAGTTTCTCTAATGGACTAATGATGTTAAGCATCTTTTCATGTGCTTGTTAGACATTTATCTTCTTTGGAGAAATGTCTACTCAATCCTCAATTCATGTTTAAGGAGTGGTTTAGCTTATTATGGTGCATAGTAAGAATTCTTTATATGTTTTCAGATTAGACATAGGATTTTCAAGTAACTTTTCCATTTCACAGTCTTTACTTATTAAATTCCTTTGGAACAAATGTTTTTTATTTCAATGAAATCCACTTTATTTTCTCCTTTGTTGCTCATCTTTTGATATAATAACTATGAATCCATTACCAAATCTAGCATCCTAAAGATTTACCTCTAGGTTTTCTTCGAAGAGAGCTTTTAGTTTTAGTTCTTCTGGGTGGGAGGTGGGGGAGAACTGAGGGTTGAATACAAGGACTTATGCTTGCTAGGCAGGTACAACTCCTATTAGAATCATGCTCCCAGTCCTTTGTCCATGATTTTAAATAAGGACTTACATTTATGCCTATGCTGACCTGGACCTTGATCCTCCTATTGGCACTTCCTATATTGTTGGAATAATGATACACACTACACTTGGCATTTATTTAACGAACCGGGGTATTGTGAACTTTTGTGCCCAGACTGGCCTCAAACCGTTGTATCTGATCTCTGCTTCCTGGCTTTGATATCAGATCTATGAAACTCTTATCAACAATATATTATTAAAAAAGCCAGAAGTGGTGCTGTGGCTCAAGTGGCAGAGCACTAGACTGGAGCAAAAAGCAGCTCAGGAACAATGCCCGTCCCCTGAGTTCAAGCCCCAAGACTGATCCCCTCACAAAAACCCTAAACAAACAAATCCAGTAGAAAACACAACTAGAGGTGTGGCTCAGCAGTGAGACTACCCACCTAGCAAGTTCAGGGCCCAGAGTTCAAACCCTAGTACTACCAAAGAAAAAAGAGCCTTCTGGGGAAAGGCAAGGTCATGAGGCAGGGAACTACAGTAGGGAAGATAATTGGATATCCATCAGGAATATGGTCTGGACAATTGGGCCGCTCTGTATTTTCAGTTTCTAAATTCATCTGGCCCACCTCATATTCTTGGAGTTGGGCAAAGAAAACACTTCCAATGAGAATTAAATGAGTGTCTATTTGATCTGTGGGACAGTCGAAAGGAATTTCATGAGCACCCCAGCCAGCCAGCCAAGTACAGATTAGTCATCTAGACCAGATTTCCCCAAGCGGCGAATATTCAAGTTCAGGGGATTGCACACTGACAGTAGGTAAGTTGGCAATGACAGCCTGAGTGGTGCTGCTGGGCTCTAGGCTGCCATCCTCCAGGCATAGTGCAGAGAGGTTCCCTAGCCGCTTTCTTCACAGTCCTTGGGATCATTTCCCTTCTCTCCTTTTGTCGGAAGTGAAAATACTACACCTTTATATTTGATGTAAAGATGGTTTGAGATTTTTCCTTTGTAACTTTGAAGGCACCTATGCATTATTTTCTTGCTTCCAACACTGCTGTTAGGAAGCCCAGAGCCATTCTGCTTCCTGATCCTCTCTGTACATGACATATACCTTTTTCTCTGTGATATTTATTTTCTTCAATGTTCTAAAATCTTAGATAATGTGGCTTCAAAGTGAGTAGTGAGCCAGGCACTGGCTCACAGTAATCCTAGCTACTTAGGTGGCTGAGATCTGAGGACTGTAGTTTAAAGCCAGCCTAGGCAGTAAGGTCCTTGAGAACCAGAGCTGTATCGAGTGGTAGAGTGCTAGTCTTGAGTGTAAGTGCTGAGGGATAGTGCCAATGCCTTGAGTTCAAGCCCAAGGTCTACGCAAAAACAAAAAAGCAAACAAAAACCAAAGGAAGTGTTTAGTGAATATGGTAAAATCTGAACATTCATTGTATTCTCTGTATTTTTCTCTCTGGAATCTCTATTATTCAGATAATGGACTTTTTAGATCATTGCTCCATTTTTCTTACTTTTCTCATCTACTTTTCCCATCATTTTGCTCTTCTTTCCAAGATGTGGCACTTTGTCTTCTAAAAGAAAAAAATTTCCCTATCACAATCTTATATATTTAGATATACTACTGGGATTTGAACTCAAGAGTTTTTGTAATTTGTGGGTTTTTTGTTCTTTTCTTTCTTTCTTTCTTTTTTTGGTCAGTCATGGAACTTGAAATCTGGGCCTGGGTGCTGTCCCTAAGCTCTACAGTTCAAAGCCACCACCCTACTCCTTGAGCCACAGCACCACTTCCCATTTTCTGGTGATTAATTGGACATAAGAGTCGCACAGACTTTAGTGCCTGAGCTGGCTTCGAACCGAGATCCTTAGATCTCAGCCTCCTGAGTAGCTAGGATTACAGGCATAAGCCACTGTGCTTGGTGAATTTTTATAATTTTTAAGAGATATTTTTCTTTTCTAGTTTTATATTTTTTGGAGTGGGTAACACAAAGGCAGTTGGTTTTATAAGAGGGGTATCAAGTCTTCTCTCTTGCACAGGTGTAGTTCTTAAAAATATATTAAAATATATTTATTTTTCTGCAGGTACTAGTTTTTGAAATCAAGGCCTTATGTTTGCCAAGCAAGTACTCTACCAATAAGCCAAACTTCAGCTACATGCTTTTCTTTTTTTTTTTCTTTGTTGCTCGGTGTCCCTTGCACATCTTATTTCAGCTGCTTTTCCAATTTACTTTGGTCTCAAATCTGCTTTTGCTTCGAGAGAGGGTCATCTTTGGCTTTGATTAAGTACCATAATTGTGTTTATATTTTAAGGGTAATCCTTGAGTTTTAAAAGAACACACTGAAATACTTAACCAAGACAATTGTAGGACAAGGAGGATGTTGAAGCTTCCCTTCCCATCAAAATGATCAAGGACGGGAAATGAGAAGGTGAGGAAAGGAGGAAAAATATTCATGAGTTGATAATTGTTAGAACAGGAAGATAAGTAAAAAGGAGTTCAGTGGGTCATTCCTCCGTATACCCATGCATGTTTTCCATAGTAACTAGTGGGAAGGAAGAGAGAAGGGAAAGAAGGAGAGAAGGGAGCCAAAAATTAACTAGGACCTCTGGGTAGGGAGAAGAGGCAGATGGAAGGGCTAATATCTAAGGTAACTGAGCTGTCAGGCACCTCCACAGCACTCTTCTAAACTCCAGCTAGGAATAATAAAAGAAATAATAGTAATAATAATAAAGGAAAATGTGCTAGGCATGAAGTTATGAGGGCTAAGTAGTCTAGCATGCAGGCCTCAGTACATAAAGTTACTTTATCTCTACTTTTTTTTTTTTTTAAATTGGTCATGGGGCTTGAACTCGATTGCTGGGTGCTGTCCCTGAAATCTTTTTTCTACAAGGCTCAAGTGTTACAATTGTGAGCTCTACTTGCAGGTTTCTGCTGGTTACCTGAAGATACGAGTCTCGTGAGCTTTTTTCTTTTTTTTTTTTTTGGTGGGTCATGGGGCTTGATCTCAGACTGGGCACTGTCCCTGAGCTCTTCAGCTCAAGGCTATCACCCTCCCCTTGAGCCAAGCACCACTTGCCATTTTCTAGAAGTTAACAGAAGATAAGAGTCTCAGGTCCTTTTGTGCCGAGGCTGGCTTTGAATCTTGATCCTCAGATCTCAGCCTCCTGAGTAGCTTACAGGCATGAGCCAGCGGCACCTGGCTTCTCATGGGCTTTTCTGCCTGAGCTGGCTTGGAACACTATTCTCAGATCTCAGCCTCCTGAATAGCACAGGTGTGAGCCACCAGTATCAAGTCATCGCCACTTTTTTAAAATAAAGTACTCCCATCCTCTGCCAAATCTGGTGTTTCCAAAATAGAAATTTGGTTCTACCAGTTAGGAAACAACTTAGACTAGAAAAGAAAGAGATTTGTGGGGCTGGGAGTTTGGCCTAGTGGTTAAAGTGCTTGTCTAGCATGCATGAAGGCCTGGGTTCGATTCCTCGGTACCACATACATAGAAAAAAAGCCAGAAGTGATGCTGAGGCTCAAGTGGTAGAGCTCTAGCCTTGAGAAAGTCCAAGGACAGTGCTCAGGCCCTGAGCTCAAACCCAGGACTGGCAAAAAAAAAAAAGAGAGATTTGTGGGCCTGAATTTACATTTCATGTATTAACACTACTCTATTTTATTTTAGCACATCCTTCACCCCAATTCCTACTGCCCTGAGCTTCTGGTTTCTACACTTCTTAAACTTCTGTGGTTAACACTATACTGAATCTGCTTTCCTGCTTTCATCAGACACCATTCCACCTGCTTTCCAACTTCTAAAACTTAGCTAGTGCTGTCCCTTGTCTGGTGTACTTGTGGGGGTTAGCTGTCATTTTACCTGTTCCAAGAGGAGCAGAGGCAGACGTACCATTTGTTTGTGTTTGGTCTGCTTCCTTAGAGTGGCACCATGCTTTGTTTTTGTTTGTTTTCTTGGGACAGAAAGAAGGAAGATAGTATGCACAGTCTGTTTCAAAGGTACCTGTGAAGGTTTCCAGCTCTCCTTAGTGCTTTTTCACCTCTTCCAAGATGCAAACTCCATACTATTGCTGGCTCCTACTAAGGCCCAGAGCTCTAACACCAAATCTAGGACTATAATTGTGGCTTAGTGGTAGAGGACCAGCTGCCTAGCAAGGATAAAGCCCCAACTTCAAGCCATAGTATTGCCAACAAAACAAAACTCTACCAGGTCTGTATTCCAGCAATCTCTCTGAGGTCCTGTGAGCTGCAGCACAGCAGGAAGAAATCAAGACATGGATCCAGGATGTCTAGGTTCTGGTTCCATTTTTGTGTGTACTCTTCAATGGGACCCCATTTCCTTAATACTGTCATTCTCAAAATCTAGAATTTCTTGAAAGCAATGCTAATCTTCCTTGGAGGCCAGCCAAATTCCACCATCTGTCTGAAGTGAAGAACAGCTAAATCCAAGGGCATGGAAGAGTTAGGCAAGGTGAGTCTACTGTAGGGCAAAGCCACATTCCTGCAACACTACAGGCCTTAGGGCACTGACCTAGCACTTGAGACATTCAGCCAGCAGCACCATGTCTCCAGAGGAAGGAAGGAAGATGATCTTGGAATTACATCTGTAGCTGGCAGCCTGAAATGCCAACAAAGCAACTATTGACACAGAATGGCCTCCAGTGGCTAACTCAGCAAAAGCTACATGAGAAAGCCTGACTAGGGTCCACCACCAGGTATGATATAGAGTGTGCCTCCCTCAACCTCTCCTGGCCTTGTGCCCACTCTGCCTTTCCAAGGCAAGGCCTTGCACACTGTGAGGACTTGCTTACTGAGGCAAATGATTCACAGCCTAGACTCCTCGACTCTAGGCCCAGTGGTGGCCTAGCCAGGCTCTATGTTGTCAGCAGAGGTGGGTCAAGTTCTGTTGGCACAACCAGCATGCTGTTCCCCCCAAGCACGCAGGTAAAGGCAACCGAAGTCCTGCTGAACAACTGTGGCAGATTTTGGGGGATTTACAATTGCTCTTGGTACAGAAGAACCAAGGTGAATGGATATAGGTAAAATCAGGAGCACTCAATACAGTAACCTTTCTGTTAGGTCCCAGAGCTAAAAGTAAACCATACTGGCCTCTCCTTTTCCAGTAATCAGAAAATGTAGTAGATCTTGCATAATAAAGGCAAATGATCACAAAATGCTTCTGCTCAATCTAAAGAAGGCTTCAAATAGGTATTTGAACCCACACCCGAACTGACTGAGAAGCATTTTGTGTCAACAATTCCAGAAGGTAGGCTATTATTATTATTATTACTTAAAATGTGGAGACTAGAATTCAAACAGGCTGAACTATAAGTGACAAACAGCGTCCCACAGAGGCCAGACCTAACAAAGGTCTAGAAGAAACTATCCAGGGCCTCAGACCACATATATACCCTAAAGAGAACTGTAAATAAATTTGCACTTAACAACACACCACTTATCTCTATATACAAACATTTGTAAAACAGAAAGATTATTATTCACATTTTGCAAATGTGTACAGCAGACCCTTTGGGGAGACTACTGATCTCAATGCTGCACAATACCAAAAGCAGAGATCAGTGCTCCTAAGAATCCACCAGGTATCTCAAGGTATCTCAAGGCCTCCCACTCCAGAGGGACAAATGGGAAAGTAATCTCCAAATATGGGCTAAAGCAAATGGTCTGTGTCAGCAGTATGTGAAAGGAAAAGAAAACAAATTGAAAAGGGACAGAAATAGACTGCTGCTACATTAGCAACCCAGCAACATTTCATAGAAAGCTAACAAGGGATTAATGACAAGAAAAGAGCTTGAAATCTGTGAGTCAGACTGTTAATCACAATGGTTCTTGTCCCCTCCTCCCACAGTAATAGCATCTACTCCTAACAGGAATGGCATTTCCCAGTCTCCTCCACCAAGGTGTAGCCAGGTAACTAAGGAGTGGCATGAGACTGCTTTTCATAACCATCTTGACCCCTGGAGACAGGATAATGCCCAGCTGGCAGAGCTGTGAGCAGGAGAGATGTCACACCAGCCATAGACTGCCTCCCACAAGATGGTCACATACAAGAGGAACAGACTTTTCTATTTCTTTTAGTCACTGTCACTTTGTTGTTCACAGCTGACTATTACAAAGTACAATGACATAATGCACCTACTACCTGAGAATGTAACTGTAACCCCTCTATACATTATTCCAACAATTAAAAAAAAAAGTACAATGACAAAAATCTCTTTAAGCAGGCGCTGGTGGCTCACGCCTGTAATCCTAGCTATGCAGGAGGCTAAGATCTGAGGATCCTAGTTTAAAGCCAGCCCGAGCATGAAAGCCTGTGAGACTCTTATCTCCAAGTAACACTAGAAAACCAAATGGCACGATGGCTCAAGTGGTAGAATACTAGAGTTGGGCTGAAGAGCTCAGGGACAGTGCTCCAGCCCAGAGTTCAAGCCCCGTGTCCCCCACCCCACAAAAAAATATCTTGAAGGCAAAACAGAAATATAACTGGTGGAAGGTACATGCCTAGAATCTCAGCAGCCATCAAGAGGCTAAGATAGGAGAACTGGGAGCTTGAGGCTAGCTTGAGTTCCATACAGAAACCCTGTCTAAAAAGAAAGTAAAGCTGGGCGCGGTGGCTCATGCCTGTAATCCCAGCTACTCAGGAGGCTAAAATCTGAGGATCAAGGTTCAAAGCCAGACTGGGCACAAAAGGACCTGAAACCCTTATCTCCAATTAACCTCTAGAAAATGGGAAGTGGGGCTTGGCTCAAGGGTAGGGCAGTAGCCTTGAGCGGAAGAGTTCGGAGACAGCACCCAGGCTGAGTTCAAGCCCCATGATCCACAAAGAAAGAAAGAAAGAAAGAAAGAAAGAAAGAAAGAAAGAAAGAAAGAAAGAAAGAAAGAAAGAAAGAAAGAAAGAAAGAAAGAAGAGGGAAGGAAGGAAGGAAGGAAGGAAGGAAGGAAGGAAGGAAGGAAGGAAGAAGAAAGAAAGAAAGAAAGAAAGAAAGAAAGAAAGAAAGAAAGAAAGAAAGGAAGGAAGGAAGGAAGGAAGGAAGGAGAAGGAGAAGGGAAGGGAAGGGAAGGGAAGGGAAGGGAAGGGAAGGGAAGGGAAGGGAAGAAAGGCAGACAGACAAAACATAAAAACAAGCCTGTAACAGAAATACATTTTAAAAAAAGCAATCCAAAAATATATGTACATATCTAACAATTTGGACAGCCACTCTATACTGCTATAAAATGAAACATGTTTCAGCTACGTATTTTTAAAGCATTATGCTACATTCTATAATAATAGGTTTTGACTTAAATCTGTTAAAAAAAAAGTTCATGTGTGGGGGAACTAGTGGCTCATGCCTGTAATTGTAGCTATTCAGGAGGCTGAGGTCTGTGGATCATGATTCAAATCAAGCCTGGGCAGGAAAGTCTGTAAGATGCTTATCTCCAATTAGCCACCAAAAAATCATAAGTAGATCTGTGGCTCAAGTGCCAGAGTGCTAGCCTTAAGTGAAAAAGCTCAGGGCCTGTGCCTGGGCCCTGGGTTCAAGCCACAGGGTGCAGACACACATGAACACACATACACACATATGTACGCACTCAAACTCATGTAAAGGGAAGGCCCACATGTATAAGGCACTGTGTACTGGATGTTCCAATAGCTATCAAACTAGTAGCTCCTCAGACACTAACTAACCAGAATTCAAGAGAATGAGAAATGGCAGAACAGAGGATGTTTGCTACTTATTATAAAACTTGTAATATACCTTAGCTCTTTCTTCCTTGCATTATTTCCTGTGATGAGGAAGTCTCATTATGCTGCTTGGACTGGCCCTGAACTCCTAGTCACAAGTGATCTTCCTGTTTCAGCCTTTCACAAAGCTGGGACTGTAGGTGCATACCATAAAGCCCAGCTGTATTTCTGTTTTGCATTGAAGAGGTTATATCATGTTGAAATTGAAGTTTGCATTAATTAGATAGGTGAACAAATCTCATATCTCAGCCTCTTGAGTAGCTACAATTACAGGCGTGAGCCACCATGCCTGGTGTTGATGTTTCTTTAAATTAAATACTATGCATATTACTTAAAGGCCCTGGGTTCAACCCCAACACCACAAAAAATAAAGTATAACAAAAAGATTTAATTAGTGCCATTGGGTCAAGCCTGTAATCCTAGCTCTAGTGCCAGAAATAAGGGCAATGCCCAACCCCTGAGTTTAAGTCAAATTAACAACATGGGGGGGGCATATAATAGGCAGCTTGATAATACATGTAACTGCATCACACTAAATAAGTAATACATAAAATGCATAGTTGGACTACATTTGGGGCTTTAACACTGGCCAGGGCACTGTCCCTGAGCTCTTCAGCTCAAGGCTACCACCCTACCCTTGAACCACAACCCCACTTCCCATTTTCTAGTGATTAAATAATTGGAGATAAGAGTCTCTCACCTTTGGCTTTGTATTGTCCAGGCTGGCTTTGAACCTTGATCCTCAAATCTCAGCCTCCTGAGCAGCTAGGATTACAGGTGTGAACCACCTGGTCAGGCCTGGACCACATTTTTTTTTAAAGGATATTGTATCTAGCACTGTCTATAAGATGGAAAAATGCCTTGCAGGATCTCTACGAAATGGAGTTTGGCCTAGTGGTAGAGTGCTTGCCTAGTATGCTGGAAGCCCTGGGTTTGATTCCTCAGTACCACATACACAGAAAAAGCCAGAAGTGGTGCTGTGGCTCAAGTGGTAGGGCATTAGCCTTGAGAAAGCTCAAGGACAGTGCCCAGGCTATGAGTCTAAGCCCCAGGACAGGCAAAATAAAAATAATAAACAAAAAGTGCAAACACTGGTGATATCATGGGATACAGATAAAAGCCTTTCTTTACATTCATCCATATTGTCACAGCTAGCTAGCTAGACATACATACCTACATATGCCAGAACTACCAGGGTCTGGGCACTGTCCGAGCTTCTTTGCTCAAGGCTAGCACTCTAATCACTCAGGCATTTTTGGTATTTGAAGTTCAGAGTGTTATAGACTTTCCTACATGGACTAGCTGACACAGATGGCCTGACACATCTATCAATTAAACCTTGTCGATGAAGTAGGACCTTCATGAAAAAGAAACAAAGTGAAGGGACAGGACCAGACTACAAATCATGCCAAAAAAGCTTGGAATCTACATTTGAGTAACCAGCAGTTTTTAGGCAGTGGTGTGATGAGATATATGTTTCAGCAAAACCATGACTGTAATGAGATACATTCAACTGAAAAAGCAATAGATCAGCAGCAAGGATACAATTTGTCTAGAATATGGTAAAGGACATTACAAGTGGTAATGATGGGAAAACATCCCCAATCACTACCACCACTGTCCTATCTATTTGCTCTGGCTAGGTGTCTGTATATAACCAATCCTATGAAACAGCACTAGGATCAAACAGCAGAGGGACTTTTGTGGTTATATTTCTTTATCTCATTTTCAATTGCAGTCATCAACTCCAAACTACTGACAGCCACTATCTGGATCAGATGCAATATCATAGTTCTAGATGATAAAACCAAACTGTTTTCTTAAGTGGCTTGGGCCTCCATTAATCATAGACAATGGGCAAGCCCACATTATCAATGTCAGAAAAGGGCATGCAGCAAGGAGGTCAAGGAATGATATGAGAGCATCCAGGTCTAACTCATGTTCTCCCCAGACAGGTGCCATATCGGTTTGAAGCACAGTGTTTAGATAGACATATAGAGAACCGAAATACTGGGGTCTAGCTGGAATCAAGGGATTCTAGGCTTCCAGGTTACTTCCAATTTTTTCCTGGCTATCAATTTGTGCCTCAGAGAACAAGGAAGAAAACCAGATGTAGACCTATAGACTTGAATATGAGAAACAAATTAAAGCAGCACCCTTCTTCATAATATTCCCATGCCTGTGCCTGCCACATTAGTCTATAGTACATGTGGATTTCTGCTACTTTACTGGGATGAGGGCATGATTGGAAGCCAACCCTAATTCATTATCCTTGAAAAACAAGTCCTTTAGCCAGCTGCCACTTCCCATGCCAATTTCACTTTCATCTCTTCCTTGGAGGCTCTATCCCTTCGCTTATCCCCATACTGCTGGGTAAAGTTTTTTGTGATTGAAACCATTTCCCTTACTAAATCTCCCAGCCTGTGTTTGCAAGACATCTGATTCTAACATCCTAAAATACAACTGCTTCCAAAGACTCAGAAAAACAGAAGTTATGTCAAAAAGTGTGATGCAGCATCTACCTTATGAAATTGAGCCCAAATGGCACAGCTGGAAATCAAGCCTTGACGCCAGCCAGATACCGACATCACAGAAAGCAAGCAAACAGAAAGCCAGAGCGAGGCTTCAGTGTGACCATCTCCTCAAATACCTGCCTGCACTATATTCTCCTACCTTAGCAACTCCAATCAACTGAGAAGTTCTACCAGATCTCTCTCAGGCATTGAAGGCACCAAGATACATGCCAGTTAAAAATATTTAAGAGGAAGTGCACAGTACATCAGACCCTGTATGATTTTGCCAAAAGAACGTTGTTCTTCCTCCACATGTAGACATGGAATTGAACTGCTGCAAAGACTCCCAGGATCTAGCATACCCCTAATCTCTGCTCTATTGTTCCCTTGGCAGGTAGTATGGAAGAATGTATTTTCAAACTCACATGCAACATCATTTACCTTATATGCATTTTTTTTTCAATGCTGAGCGGTGAGTCTCTGTCCCCTCCACTTGAATCTGGTTGGGTTTGAGACTCCCTACAACCATCAGAATGCAGTGGAAGAGACACTTCATGACTTCTAAGCTCATAAAAAATGATACTGTAGATTCTAACTTTACTCACTGAAACCCTTGTACCTGCAGCACTAAGCTACCACATAAGGCCAAGAGTCCTGAGGTAGCCAAACCCATGGGAGAGTTACAGGTAGGTATCCTACTACCCTAGTCTTCAAGGCCTCTCAGCCTAGGTACTAGGTATGTAGACAATCAACTTTCAGATTCCCATTTCCATCTGTGGCCCCACTCTGAGCCTGCATACTTTCCCAGCTGAGGTTCTTAACATTGAGAACCTCCCCTACTATCCCCTTCTCAAAGCCTGATCTACTGTCTCTATGAAATAACAACAAGGTTCTTGTTTGAAATGGGTTATTTCAAAGAAGTAGGAATGAAAATAGTAGGTGACAAACTTGTAAGTCTATTCATATCTGTTACTAGCAGAAAAGTAGAAATCCTTGGAAACATATATTTTGTTTGGTGGGGGGGGGGCAGTCTTGGGCTTAAACTCGGGGCCTGGGCACTATTCCTTAGCTTCTTTTGCTCAGGGCTACCACTCTACCACTGGACCCACAACACCACTTCCAGCTTTTTCTGTTTATGTGGTACTGAGGAATCAAACCTAGGGCTTCATGCATGCTAGACAAACACTCTACCACAAAGCAACATTCCCAGACCACCCCCCACCCCCAATTTTTATTTTTTGCCAGACTAAGTTTACAGGATGCACTCCTCCCAAAAAAACTCTTAACTGTCCAGATAACATATATACTAAGACTCAAGTAGGAGGAGATAAGGTATTTAGAGATAAGGCATGCAGGAGAACCAAATTTTAAAAAAAAAGATGGAAACAATGTGTTTGCACTCCACTCTAGAAACTGAGATAATTCATTTTTCCCTCTTCTGTGGCCTTGATTTACCAGCACCAACACTTGCAGTCACAAGAGACTACAGAGCTAGGGCTTAGTCATAAGACTAGTTGCTGCTAAGGATCTGCTGCCCCCACGGCTCTTAGGAATGATTTAGAAGTTAGAGTTGAAGTTTTAGAAGCAAACATTAGGCTTCTAACTTACTAGCTACTCCAAGGGACACTTTCTTTAGGATCCCAGGATTCTGAAAAGGTTAGGAAATGAACACACAAAACCAAGGGCTTAAAGAGAATTTTTTTTGAGGTACTTGAGGTTTGTACAGGGCCTTGTGTTCCCTTGGCTGGTGCTCTACCACTTGAGCCTTGCTACCAGCCTCAATTTTGCTGGTTATTTTGGAAAATGGAGTCTAATGGACTTTTCTGCCCAGTTTGGCTTGAAATCTTGATTCTTTGATTCTCAGCCTCCTGAGTAATTAAAAAATAACACCTTTGCTATCAAAAATACTATAGACTAAAACATTTTAAAAGGAAAAAATAAAAGAAAAAGAAAAGAGAACACTGACACTCTTACATTGTCAAAAGAGATTTTTTAAAATTACATTTACTTGTAAGAATTATGCTTGGGGCTTGGGGTGGGAAGGACACTGATTCTCTTCTGTGTTTCACATTTTGTGCTATTCATACCCTTGTGCCCACACTGCATTAAAAAAATTTTAAGTCTATAGTGCAACTGAGAAAAATGTGACTAAAACACAAAATGAGCACACACAGAATAAAATATACTAAAAGTACAGCACTGCTGAGATTTAAATATTGAGGGTATAAGTGTGACAGCCAGAATTATAATTCATTGAGCATTAGTACTTACTAAGTATCAAGCAAGACTAAGAGCTTTGCTTACATTGTTTTATTTGATCTTTGAGTCTATCCTATAAGAGGACATAAATCCTGTTATAATTATTCCTATTTCACATTTATGCAGCAAGTCATTTATTCAAGATCCTCATTGGTAAATGAACCAGGCAGGACACAGAGCTCAAGGGGTGATCTCCAATGGAAAAAAGGATTCGCATCTTACATTTAAGATCTGAGGAGACTGTTGACAACATCTAGGAAATGTCTACTGGGGAGAGAGGATGCATGGAAAAAGGCAGTGTGGGAATTTGCAGTGACCAAACTCACAATCACTTCTGGAGGACCCAGTTAAAGCCAGGAAGTAGCTGTATGAGATATAGTTGCCCCATAAAGATAGAAACAGGGCAAGCACTTTCCAAATAAAAATGCTATAGCACATCTTAAATACAATATTCAGTCTTTAAAAAGGTTATGTCACAGAATACTAAATGGGAAGCAAAGAGAGGATGTGAAAACATACTCTTTTTGACCTCAGCAGCAGAGAAGGGAGGGAAGGAAATGTCCTATCTTTCTCTTGCGGCAAAAGTATTTTTAATTATCAACTGAGAATCCAGCAGAGCCATAAAATGGCCAGATGTCTCATCTAATCATGCCAAAGGCCTTAATAGACAGGACAAGGTAGCATTTTCCAGGGAATCTAGTACTTCACCTTAAATTTTGATCCACAAGAGGCATTTTTAAAGAAAGGAAAAAATAACTACAGCAAAAAGACTAGAGGCATTGCTCAAGTGGTAGAGCCACTTTCCATGATTCTCTTGGTAAATGAGAATGTACAGGAACAGAATTAAAAGCATGCAAGAAGTTCCAGACCCACCTTATGGCAATATTGAGGATTGAACTTACTACTACACTTTTTTTTTTTTTTTTTTTTTTGCCAGTCCTGGGCTTGAGCTCAGGACCTGAGCACTGTCCTTGGACTTTCTCAAGGCTAGAGCTCTACCACTTGAGCCTCAAAACCACTTCCAGCTTTTTTCTATGTATGTGGTACCAAGGAATCGAACCCGGGTCTTCGTGCATGCTAGGCAAGCACTTTAACCACTAGGCCAAACTCCCGACCCCTACACTCTTATTTTTGGTGCTAGTCCTGAGGCTTGACTCAGGGCTTAGATGCTGTCCCTGAGTTTTTTGCTCATGGTTAAAAAAGTGCTCTTCCTTAGCACTCTACCATTTGAGCCACAGCTCCATTTATTTTTATTTTTGTTTGTTTTCTGTTATTTTTGGTGATTAATTGGAGAAAAAAAAAGTCTTATGGGCTGGCTTTAAACCATGATTCTCCAATCCTCAGCCTCCTGAGTAGCTAGAATTATAGGCATGAGCCACCAGCACTGGGCTTCACTTGGCTTTTTTGATCAGCCACATCTCCACTTTCCCAGGCCCACTCTGAATATGCCCCAGGTTGACTCAGAAAAGTGTACAAGAAAAAAAGTACAAGTCAGCACCTTCTTTGCTGTACTCAGCAGCAAATGTCTGAGATACCCATATGCCCGGCTCCAAGGGCAGATCTGGTGTTTCACTATGCCCTGCTTCCAGGATGAAGATTGTCCTTATTTTGTTGTAAATCCCTTTCATGATACATGATTCATGCATCTTCTCTTAACAAAGCCATCTGTCATAGTTTGGGCAGCAATGGGGGAAGGAGAGTACTTGCAGGCTCCTGTCCAGTTTCTCCACTAACCTTCTTAGCAGAATCTCAGGAAATTGAGCCCCTGTAAGAAGCCCAGAAGTTGTGAACCTGAACACACTGTACCCTTCCATGCAAATGGAGATATAAACTATATATTGTCATCACCTCTTCGAAATATGAACATTAAGTCTGAGGAGGGATCTCAGACACTGCTTCATCCAGATTCCTCAACATAGGGTACCTTTTTGGTTGTCTAAGACTGAGATTCAAACTTGGTTACCTGATGCTTTAACTGAGGCACATCTCTAACCCCAAACATCCCAATGAAAGAATTCCTTACAGATGAAGAATTGGAGGTCTTGAGGACCTCACAAGATGGACTCACAGCCATCCAGCCAATCAGTATCAAGAATGGCACTGGAGCCGATATTCCTTCTACTGCCTCAGTCTACCTCCCATGTGTGTCCAATTTAAGCTCTTGATGAGAGTACTGATTCATAATCTTCTTTAAGATTTGAATTAATACAAGTTTCAATCTTCTTCCTTAAGATGCACCAACACACACTTTGCATAGACTCCAGGGAATACACAGACCTAATGTTAACGATCCTTGCTTTATACGTGGACTGCAGTATGGTTCTACAAGAGGCTGCAATACTGAAGACTTCAGGTAAAAGACTATGTCCCTGAGCCTGGGGAAGAAGTTACATTTTTCTTTTGACTCCAACAGACCACTGAAATCATGGCTTTATGTCTGCACAACAAGAAGCCCTGAGCTACCTCACAGGAATGAGGTACATGTTAAGGAATGAAAAAGTCTCATAAGAGATGTGGAGGAAAAGAAAGCAAGCAGATTCCTGTCTTCCTATAAAATTTGAAATAAAAACTTCCTCAGCTCACATGTGATACACTTCCTCAGAAAACTCTTCTGCAGTTGCACCTATGGAGGCAGATGCCTTCACCAGTCATTCTCAGGGCACCAACACCTCCCCTTCACTGACCACACTCTTGGATTTACATTTGTGCGTGTTTTGCTTTGATAAGTCCTTCTCCTTGATCCCACAGGGTCAGGCTTGTGTCTGTTATTGCGTATTGTTATATTTCAAACATGTATTCATCTTCTACATAAAAGAAAACAAAAAAACTATCAGGTCTGGGAGTATAGCTCAAAGTAAGCCACTATGTAAGACCCTGGATCTAATCCCCAGAACTGAAAGAAAAGAAGAAACAAAGAAAGAAAGCCATTTCACTCAGGAGAGGCCAGGAAGGCCTGAGGAACAGGGAAATAAAGGATTCTATACTAAAGAGCTGAGAGAGATGATGGGATTTTCAGGTTGGACCTCTGGCCTGACTGCGAATTTTCTGAATATCTATTTTTCCTTCTCCTTCAAGCCTGTACTTGGATCAAATAACTGGTACTACGATGGTCATCTAAAACCAGAAAGTAATGTAAGGATGCAAACAGGTGCTGTGACGATGGGAGAAGCCTGGGGCCTGGTGACACTGTAGCTGTGGAGCCTGTTCTAAAATCCTCCAGACTTCTTTTCAAAGAAAAATAAATCTAGATCTTATTTTGATGACTGTCATTTTGATTTTTTTCCTATATTATATGCAATCAAACCTAAACTTAATGCCAAGTATGCACTGGCACTGGGTACTATACCATCCATGATATAAATCTTTTTTCTTTTTTTTTTGGCCTCTTGTGGTTGTGTTCTAATTTCTGGTTAATTGAAGATCAGAGTCTCATGGACTTTAGTGCCTGGGCTGGCTTTGAACCATGATTCTCAGATCTCAGCCTCCTGAGTAGCTAGGATTACAGGTGTGAGCCACTGTACCCAGCTGGCATATATCTTTTACTATCAGTAAAGAGCAAATAATTATTTTAAGTAGATGATCATAATAGCAAAACAATTTAATAAATCACTAAGACTTTATGGCAAATCAATGTTGATCATCAACTATTTACCCACAAAAAGGCTGCTCCTCTGTATCCATCACCCTACTGGCTCAGTATTAACTAATATGATTTGCAGTATTCTGCCCTTACATGATAGTGATCAAAATCTAGCACCAGGAAACTTCTAATAAAAGCAGAGAGAAGAGGCCAGAACTTTGGCCTAGTGGTAGTCTAGCATGCACGGAAGACCCAAGTTGGATTCCTCAGTACCATATACATTGAAAAAGCCTAAGTAGCAGGGTGTCTTAAATGGTAGAGCACTAGCCTTAAGAAAGCCCAAGGACAGTGCTCAGGCCCTGAGCTCAAGCCCAGGACTGGCAAAAAAAATTAAATAAAAAATAGAAGATAAAGTCTTCAAGGCTACAAAACATAAAGAAGTTACAACTCAGCCTGACACCAGTGGCTCATCCCTGTAATCCTAGCTACTCAAGTGGCTGAGATCTGAGGATCACAGTTCAAAGCCAGCATGGGCAGGAAGTCTATGAGACCTTTATCTTCAATTAACCACCAGAAAAATAAAGTAGCACTATGGCAGAGTGCTAGCCTTGGGTGAAAAAGCTCAGGAACAGTACCCAGGCTCTGAATTCAAGCCCTACAACTTACAAAAATCAAAACAAAACAAAAACAACAAAGTTACAACTCCCAAACTAGAAGCAATAAGCAAAGAAGTGGCATTACATTTCCAAAAAGATTTCCAAATATGTATACACACACACGATGTATGAATCCTCACCCACCCATAGCCTATTACCTAGGAGTTACTGGCCACATTTTGCCTGAGTCCTTTTAAAACACTGCCTATGTAGAAATCAATTTTTGTGATATATATTCCCCTGAGAGATTCCCTGCTAGCATCCTAAGAACCAGAAAGGACCAGAGCATTGTCATCTAGATAGCAGTGATACCAGTTCCCTTGCCCTATCCTGCCAACATCCTAACTTGGGCAAGGTGCATTTATGTATGTATGTATGTTGGTTGCTTGGTTGTGGGGCTTGAACTCTAGGCCTGGGAGCTATCTCTGAGCTTTTCAGCTCAAAGCTAGTACCCTACCACCTTAAGCCACAGTGCCACTTCTGGTTTTCTGGTGATTAATTAGAGATAACAGTCTCATGGAATTTCATGTCTGGGCTGGCTTTGAACCATAATCCTCAGATCCCAGCCTCCTGACAGCTAGGATTACAGGTGTGAGCCATCGGTGCCTATTTAGCAAGGTGCTTTTTAATTCATGAGAACCTAGATCTGAAAAGGAAATCTTATGAAAGACATTATCTTGTATGTCAAGCTGGAGATTGTAATTCAATTGAAAACTTCACTGAGGAAATCACAAACTTTTTCAATTTTATTATACTAACCTAGCTTTCTGAATGGACTTAATTATATAACAGAGCTTTGCCTAGTTCTTTCAGCATAGTAGGACATAAGAAATAAAAGAGGAAAATTCATCTTCAATGTCATATTTCTTAACACACCTGCTGTTTCTTATCCCATCACCCAGAGTAATCTCTAGGTAGAAAGTACTCTGAAAAGAAGCCACTGTAAGTCCAAATTATTTAATACCTTAAAGATCATAGTTTGGAGGAGAAATGAATATTAAGAAGATAAATGGCAAAGGAAGAAGTGGCACTGTGGCTCAAGTGGCAGAATGCTAGCCTTAAGCTGGAAAGCTCAGGGACAGTGCTAAGGCCCAGAGTTCAAGGCCCCCGCCCCCAAAAAAAGGCAAAGGAGAAAAAATAGATTGTATCTAAAATACAGATCTAATATTTCTACTCTTTAGGAGACAAAGTTTTCATTTATTAGGCAGACAGAGGGTACTTGTAGAAAAGACAAAAGTAATAATGACTATTCCAAAGTAAATTGGTAATATATTAACATTTATGTATACATATATTTATGCCCCCATCTCTGGGACATGATGCTCATCTCTGTAGTCTGTTTGAGCAAGAGAGAATGCAAATCATTCCCAAATGAAGTATATTCCTAGCACACTCAACAGAGGTGAAAGACTGATGTCTCTAGCAACTTACTGCTTTAATTATATCTCATACCTACTTTACAATCTAGTTTATGGATTCTGTTAATAAACAGTTGCTTCTCTGTTACCTGTATTAAATTCTAAGAGTTATGAAATTAATTAATACCACCCTTGGGCTACAAAGAGGTCTGTAACACCACCAACTACAACATGCTCTCCAGACTCGTACCAGCACCTTAACCGGCTTAGCTTAAGCTGAATGTGCCTCAGTATTTGATGGTCTCTGCTCTTGCAAGCACCTCAAGTTGAGATCTTGAGGCAGCGTTTCAAACAGCTTTACCTGCTGTTCCACAAAGGGGTAACCCCCTTGTGTGATTATACATACATTTCCCTCAAGTGAGAAAATATATTTGTATTTTGGGGGTTTCTACACTGCATGTAAGAATCAAAACACTGTCAATTTGGCCTGATGAGTTCAAAATTACACGTGCCTCAGGTACCTCTTCCTCTCTTTTTTTTTTCTTTCTCCTTTTGCTAGTCCTGGGGCTTGAACTCAGTGCCTGGGCACTGTCCTTGGGCTTTCTTAAGGCTAGAGCTCTACCACTTGAGCCACAGCACCACTTCCAGCCTGTTCTGTGTACGTGGTGCTGAGGAATCAAACTTAGGTCTTTGTGCATACTAGGCAAGCACTCTACCACTAAGACAAATTCCTGGCCCTCATTCCTCTCTTTCTAAACCTGTTTTTCCTAGCATTCATTCTAGCCCTACATCTCCACTCAAAGACAGAACATTTTTAAGTGAGGTTCCATTGGGAATCCACTCCTGCTGAAGCTAGAGACTAAGTGGGCATCCCAGCTCTTTATACTCACTGTTGCTGGACTTAAGGTCTCGGTGGATAATGGGGACAATTGCTTCATCATGAAGGTAGTTCATCCCTCGGGCAATCTGCACAGCCCAGTTCACCAGGATGTCTGGGGGAATCCTTTTCCCAGACAACACTCTATTCAAAGGGCCTCCTCGAGCAAACTCCATGACCAAACAGAGGTTGGGTTCTTTTAGGCACACCCCTCTAAGGGCAATGATGTTGGGATGCTTTAGCATGGCAAAGAGCTTGGCCTCTTGGCGAACATTCTCTATGGTCTGGCTGATGTCCTCATCGGGGTCATGGCGAGCGGCTTTCACAGCAACCTCATCGCCTATCCAGAAAGCACGATAGACCTTCCCAAAGCCGCCAATGCCGATGATCTCTTCCAGGGTTAGTTCCGCAAAATCAATCTCTAACACTGAAAAAGAACAGAAAAAGAAGCAAGTGAAAAATATCCTGGGGCTAGGAGTTTGCCCCCAGACTGGCAAAAAAAAAAAAAAATTCCTAAGAACCACATTTAACTATCTTTTCCCCTGATGGGTACACAACTCATTCTCTTTCCCAAATCCAGAGTCTGAACTTCTGAACCTAAGGTACTTGATTATACCTTCAGCTCTGTTCAAAAAGCCTTTCAAGGATACATAATAACAGTTACCAATGATTATAAATGTTGAGCTAAAAGATAAGGTGTTAAGAGCTATATGAACAGTGTTATTTTATGCTTCTCCTTTGAAACTTTGTCCTCTGAGACTCTTGTTTTTAATCTGACTGATTTAAGACTCACCTCAAAGATCTCACAGAGGAACTTCTAATCCCAAGACCAATGTAGTAAAGCCCCCCACTGAACACTTTGATAGCAATTTCCATTCTGAAAGACTTGTCAAGATTACAACATCTGCCACCCTGTAGGACAGTGAGATCCATAGGATAGAGATTCTGTTTGCCCTCTCAGCACTGTACACACCATGCCAAAAAGAGTAGATGACCAATAGTTAGCTGACATAAAATGAAAACAAATCTACCTCAGCAGAATGTAAAACAAATTCCGGGCTTTCTGAGACAAACACAAACAACAATCACACTGTACTAAAATACTAAGAAAACAAAGATAATTCTGAATGTTTGGCAAGATTGAAAGAGGAACTGCCCACTGCTAGATGTTTACTTCCTTTCCTGACCAGCTCTGCCACACCCCTGCTCTCTACTCAGATGCTAATGATGCCCAAAAATTTGCCCTTGCTTGATTATAGCACTTCCATTTTATCTGGAGCTAATAGTCACTTGTATTTTGCAATGCAACTGTCAGGCTGCTAAACTCATAGAGAATCTCTTAGAGAAAGTTAGATGGACTGTCATTTGATTCTAAAAGTTCTAATGAAAAAGTTATGGCCTTGGGCTGGGATTTTGGCCTAGTGGTAGTGTGCTTGTATGCATGCAGCCCTGGGTTCAATTCCTCAAGTAGTGGAATGCTAACACTGAAGACAGTGTCAAGGCCCTGAGTTTAAGCTTCAGGATTGGCAAAAATATAAAAAATTAATTTTAAAAAAGTTATGGCCACGCTGGGAGTTTGGTCTAGTGGTAGAGTGCTTGCCTAGCTAGCATGCACGAAGACCTAGGTTTAATGCCTTGGTACCACATACATAGAAAGGCCAGAAGTGGTGTTGTGGCTTAAGTGGGAGAGCGCTAGCCTTGAGGGAAAAGCCCAAGGACAATGCTCAGGCGCTGAGTTCAAGCACAAGGATTGGCAAAAAAAAAGTTATGGTCTCAGCAAGGCACCAATATAATTCTAGCTGTTGAGGAGGCTGAGATCTGAAGATCAAGATTCAAAACCAGGTAGGCAGGAAAGTCTATATGACACTTATATCCAATTAACCACCAAAACCCACAAGTGCAGCTGTGGCTCAAAAAGCAGAGCAGTAGCCTTGAGCAAAAAAGCTCAGGGACAGCACCTCTGGCCTGATTTCAAACACCAGAACAGGCACAAAGAAAAAAAAAAGTTGTGCGTTATGGCCTTAGGGATGATGATGGTAGAGCACGTGCTTAGCATTTGCAAGGACCTGGTTTGACTGCCAATATAGTTACTGCCTTATCTGGCAGTCTTGAAAAACAAATGATATGGATGGTACTGGAGACTAGCAGTCTTCATCCATTCCAATTTAGCTGTCTTTCAGTATTAAGGTGAGAAGGTGAGAAACTACCTTTCCTTACAAAATAAGTTCTGCCAACCCAATGCAGAAGCAACATAGAGACCCTCTTGATACTTCTCCTAACAAGCAGAGCTACCTGTAACAACAGGTAAATGTCCAATTACGAGCTCTATAGATGTAGGAAGGACTGCTTCATTGCCAAGTGGTGGCCTCAACTCTGGGCTACAGAAACAAAAGGGTTCTTCAAGCCAATATCTTCAATGGTGACTCCAGAATCTGTACCTGCCTAAGCAGAGAAGTGGTAGCTTGCCATACCCTGGAAGTTCTTCCCATAGGCACAGCCAAGTCTCTTCTCTCAGTCTTCTAACAACTCTGTGAGCACTTAATTTCCTGTGCAAGATCCCTTTCCTGCTTAAAATAGCTTGAGTGTTTCTGAGTCCTAAAACTGAACCCTAACTGATTGCTCATTTTTGCCTGATCCATTCTCTATGAATGAGAAAAACATCTGTCTTAAAGAAAGCTACAAGCCGGGCACAGTGTCTCATCCCTGTAATCGTAGCTACTCTAGAGGCTTAGATCTGAAGATCACAGATCAAAGCCTTCCCAGGCACTGAAGTCCATGAAACTCTTATCTCCAATTAATCACTAGAAAACTGGAAATGGGGCTGAGGCTCAAGGTGTAGGGCGGCAGTCTTGAGCTGAAGAGCTCAGTGACAGTGCCCAGGCCCTGGGGTAGGGTGTTAGCCTTGAGCCAAGAGCTCAGGGACAGAGCTCAGGCTCAAGTCCCATGACCCCCCCCCCCAAAAAAAAAGAAAGCTAGAAATGCTAAGTCTCTTCACCCCCTATCATTTAGGACGATGAAAAGTTACCTACCTCTCAGCAAATGTGTATTCATTCATTATCCTAGTTCCTCAACAGTGTCTTGAGTTCTTCCTGAGGTAATTTCTATTGCTCTTCCTTAACACACAGTAGGTGTTGAATGCTTATTTGAATTGGGGAAGGGGTGTTTAGGTGGGACTGAGGTGCTGAAAGGACAGCTCCTCTGGGCCAGGTCACCAAAGACAGAAGCCCTATATGGAGAAAGGAAAACAATAGCCTCTCTTTGGAAAGACCATAAAAGCTGGTGTTCCTCCTATTTAGTTAAGGAACTTCTGTGACCAGTCTTCAAGAAAAGTATAGAACACAGGTTTCTAACATAAAAAGCCTGGAAGCAGGATGGCACTTTCTTTTTCCTTCCTTCCCTGCTAAGAAATCCCCTTGAATAAGAGCTAAGGAATTAAAGCTTCAGTTTCAGCAGAGAATTACATGGAGTTCTCCGTGTGTGTGTGTATTCATTACTGTAGTCAAGACCTGGTTTTAAGAAAGAAAAAAAAATCAGGTCAACTTGCACTTAGCGTATTTTTCAGCTTCTGTAGACAATATGCCTGGGAATATTAAGACAGTTTTTTTTTAAATTTTAAGAGTGAAAATACTACTACTTAATTTTATGGTTAGAAAATGAATATACAGGAAGATCCAAGAATATGAATGGTATATACTCCACTCATTTTTTTTTTTTAAATCTTACCTACAGAGCCAGGTCTGTGGAAATACTGCTACATGCCAATATTCCTAGCACTTGGGAAGCAGAGACAGGAAAAATCAAGAAATTAAGGCCAGCCTAGGTACACATGAGATCTTGTCTCATAAAAACTCCCAATCTTAAGTACAGAAATATGATAGATTCAAGGGAAAACTCAAATAGTGCAATTCCTTAGAAAGGCAAAGTCAAAGTTTAGGAGAATAAAGCACCAAGAAGCAGATACTCAATAGTAGTGTGGGTCAAGAGGAAAGCAGTGGACAAATGAAGAGAATAGGGAAAATACAATGTAGGGGGGAAAGGAATCCTCTTACACTGTTGGTGGGAATGTAAACTAATACAAACACTCTGGACATCAGTCTGTAGGTTCCTCAAAAAACTAAACATAGGTCTTACAACTCAGCCACACCACTCATGGGTATTCTACCCAGAACATCACCATAAAGGTAACTTGCACAAGCATGTTCACTGCTGCACTATTCACAATAGCCATGCTATGGAAACAGCCCAGGTGCCCTACCATAGGTGAGTAGATCCAAAGTATGTGATACCTACACACAGTGAAATTTTACATAGCTATTAGAAAGAATAGTATTATGTAGCTTAAAGGGAAATGGATGGACTTACAACAAATCACGTTAAATGAGGTAAGCCAAGCTCAGACAGACAAATGGCACATGTTTTCTCTCAAATGAAGGAAGAACCTACATCTAGTTTTCCTGTTTTCCCCCTTCCCTTCCCTATTTCAAATAAACTAATAAACGTATATACAATATACCAGGTAACAAAGTCAGATTCAGTAACCACATGAGATTAACCATAAGGGTAAAAAAAAAAAAGAGAGAAAAAAAAATAACATAGATAATTTGGAAGGGGTGGGGGAAGGGTAATGGGGACAAAACCATGAGAAGGAGTATCAATGTGCCAGAAGTAGTGCACATACTACCTGACGAATGTAACTGTAACTCCCCTATATATTACCCTACAATAAAATAAAATAAGAAAAAAAGCTACATCTAAAATACACTGGGACATGACAAATTATATAGGACTCTAGGCATTCAAACACAGGGAAACCAAAGGAGAATACCTATGTGCATCTGATCATATAAAATAACATTTACTAAAATGGACTCCAGGATATAGAAAGGAGCTTTTTCTTTGTTGTTGTTGTTTTCTTTTATTTCTTTCCTTTTTTTTTTGGCCAGTCCTGGGGCTTGAACCCAGGCCCTAGACTCTGTCCTTGAACACTTTGCTCAAGGCTAGCGCTGTGCCACTCGAGCCACAGCACGACTTTTCTATGTATGTGGTACAGAGGAATCAAACCCAGGATTTGTGAATGCTAGGCAAGCACTCTGTCTCTAGGCTACGCTCCTAGCCTTCTTTTCTTTTTTTTCCAGTTGTGGGGCCTGAGCACTGACTGTCCTTGGTCTTTCTCAAGGCTAGAGCTCTACACTTGAGCCACAGCACCACTTCCAGCTTTTTTTCTATGTCATGCCGAGGAATCGAACCTGGGTCTTCGTGCATGCTAGGCAAGCACTCTACCACTAGGCCAAACTCCCGGCCCCTTTTCTGTCTTATTCATTTACCTGTCTTTGAGAGGGTAAGGTGGGGTGCAGAAATGGACGAGAAAGGGCAAACAAATGTAGCAGTGGTATTTACTAGACACTATGTTGAAAATGAACTATACAACTTGTGGCTGGGGACAGGAGGGAAAAACTGGAAGGACAGCAAAGGATGGGATAACACTGCCCAAAAGTAAATGTAATCTTTTTTTTTGAACATTTCATTTTTTAAAATTTTATTTTATTTATTTATTTGCCAGTCCTGGGCTTGAGGTCAGGGCCTGAGCACTATCTTTGGACTTTCTCAAGGCTAGAGCTCTACCACTTGAGTCTCGACACCACTTCCGGCTATTTTCTATGTATGTGGTATCTAGGAATCGAACTCCGGTCTTCGTGCATTCTACCACTAGGCCAAACTCCCAGCCTAGTAAATGTACTCTTTACCTGACTTATTTAACTGTAACTATTCTGTATGTATAGCACATTTATAATAACTATTCTTTAAAAAGAATCCATCCTAAGCCAGGTGGCTCACGCCTGTAATCATAGCTACTCAGGAAATTTCAGGATCTGGGTTCAAAGCCAGTCTGGCCACAAAAGTCCATGAGACTCTGATTTATTTATATTTGTCATCAAAGGAAAGATGAGCCCTAACATCTACAATGGACAAGAAAAAGAGCATTATATAAATGCAAGTGGTTTGTATCACTTTTTTAAACAAAAAGCTTAGGAATTTTCCCTTTATTTGGAATAAAGTTCAAACAAAAATTTCACTTTGAAAAACTAACAAAACCTAACTTATTAACTGAGCATTATATATTAACTGAGTATTATATATTCACATAATCCAGAATATAACCTGAATGCCATGATGGAAGCCTTTATATTTCAAGTTTGGGGAGAAAAATTTTATCAATCACTTTTATTTTCTGCCTGGCATTAAGTGCACATGTAGATAGAACCATACAGATCAGAGAACCACCTGTCTTGTCAAAGCATTAAACTGAAATTTTATATTTACATGACCTAATGTAACTTTCAAGCACCTTATTGTCATTATCTCCTAGTGCCTAACACTGTATCTGTCACTAGGTACTGAACAACTTTTGACTGGAAATATCAGAATTATCAGGAATTGGTAGCAGTCAAGTTTAACAAAGCAAATTCAAATACTTAACAAGCAGGACTTTCAAAGGCTGTTATTCAAGCACAAGATACCTCTTCTTTCCTCATCATCTAGTTTTCAGAAGACTCTATCCAAGGAAATTTTCATTACAGTTTAGGTAAGTCCTGGCCATCTTACAGAAAGTAAGTTCCTAATGCAGCACACTTTTGACATGTCTGGCTCCCTGGACAAAGTTTCTTTAGCCTAAGTCAAATTAACTCATATTCACTCTTGACTGCAATGACAGCAATCAAGCCTGAACAAACTGAGTTTCTGTTCACAAACTGCACATGTACACTGACAGTAGCTGTTGCTAAAAACAAAACAGAACTTCACCCACAAAGAGCTCAAACTCTGACTTAAAATTAAAACTACAATGTTTCTTAACATGCCACTACTTTTATGTCTTCCAACATATGGCCAAGGTTATCTTTAACACTATTTCAAAATATTATGCCAGGACCTTTGATTGGCCTTCATCTTACCAATACCAGTGCCAAAAAGATGTAGCACTGGAAACAATTTAATTTGTCATCCAGGCATTCTAGAGATCAAAAGGTAGAAACATAAAGCTTTAAACTGAGTGAGAGAAATATAAAGAAAATTAAAGATCGGACTATCAAATTGGCATTCTAAACACCAAAAGAAAAGGGTAGAAAAACAAGGAAACTAATGATTCTGATCCTAAGTACTGTAATTTTGATATTAAGTGCTACATATCTTAAGATAAAGTGCCACCATTGTTCAGGTGGAGATAAGTTGGAGAGCCACAAAAATAACTGTTATAACTGAAGGAAATGTACAATAATAAATGCATACTAGCAATACCTTTTAACAGAGAAGAAATTATGGAATTCTCAAATGCAAAAACAGTGTAGCTGGGCTCCTGCAGTTCATGCCTGTAATCCTAGTTACTCGGAGGTCTGAGATTTGAGGATAAGGGTGCCAGGCTGGGCAGGAAAGCCCGATCCACTCTTATCTCCGGAAGTGGAGCTGAGCTCAAGTAGTAGGTTAGAGCACTAGCCTAGAGCAAAAAAGTTCAAGTCCTAGGACTAGTGGGTAGGCAGGGAATTGTAAAGAAAAACCGAAGGGAATGTCCTTTAGGTGTGGACCAGAGTGCTCTTGGGAAATTGAGGAAAACCAGGACACTGGGAGAAAGGCCCTGGGAGGGAACACTGGGCTTGGCCCCCCTGAGATTTAGGCAATTCCAAATATAGGCAAAGATCTAGGGTGAGAGGAAAGTAGAAAATCTATCGTCTGAACTGTATGACTGTTAAAGGACCTTGTGCTCCTGAACTGTCTCGTAAGGGAACGACATACTTGCCCCTTTCTAATTATTTCTCCACCCCCAATCGTCAACACACACGCGCGCGCGCGCACGCGCGCACACACACACACACACACACACACACACACACACACACACACACACACACACACACACACACACACACACACACACACTCCCCTATCTTACTTAACACAGCGAGACTGCTAAAGGTGCAATTCTGAAACAGAACACTAGGATCCAGGAAATCAACACATTTCAAAGACACTTCAGCCCTGAGTTCACACATGCTTCCGGGACTTGTAAGCCAGCCAGCCCAACCCTCCACCTCTCTCCCAGCAAACACCTCTAAGAGGCGGGGACAGGCGACACCAGAGGTCAGCACAGTCCCCGATCAGGAGGACTTAGGTTATGGTAGTAACCAATCACCGGCTTGCCTGCCCGATTTGCAGGAGAGAGGAGGAAGGGGAAAGGGTTGGAAAGCGGGAAGACTCTCTGGCTCGGGTTTCGGGACGGTGGACCCCTGGAGTTCTTGCTGAGTGGGAGAGGAAGGCTAAGAAGCTCAAGCGTCTGAATTCCAAGTCTGGCCTGCCGGGGTCTCAGGG
The DNA here is from genome assembly GCF_031878675.1 of Megascapheus bottae. Lineage (NCBI taxonomy): Eukaryota > Metazoa > Chordata > Mammalia > Rodentia > Geomyidae > Megascapheus > Megascapheus bottae. Next base: position 9,483,447 of record NC_143522.1, read on the forward strand.
AAATCCACCTCACCCAACTAAAGCCCCGGCGGCCGGGGATCGCGCGCGCCGCCCCCCACCCCACCCCACCCGGACAGTCCATCACGGCCCCCTCCTGGCTTCCCACTTGTAACCTATCACTCTCAGCCGGGCCTTCCCTCCCTCCTCGACCACCCCAGGCCTCCATCCCGTGCCCACCCACCCACCCCTCGCCCGGATCCCGCGCCCCGCTTTCGCCTTACACTGAATGGGCGGGTAGCAACTGGGGTCCTCGCCGCCAGGGGGGCAGCGGCTGGAGAAGGCGCTGCGCGGGGTCACGTAGTTGCTGGGGAAGATGCCCACCCGCTGGTTGAGCTGCCCGGTCCACCAGCCCTCGTCGCCGGACACCTGCGAGTCCTTGGACAGCACCTCCACCACGTCGCCCAGCCGCAGGGTCAGCTCGTCCTCGCCCGCCGCCTCGTACTCGAACACGGCCGTCCAGTAGGGCAGCGGGGCGTCCGAACCCAGCCCCCCGGGGGCCGCCGCCGCCTCCTCCTCCTCTTCCTCCTCCTCCTCGGCCCCGGCCCCCGTTCCATCCTCCCCCGGCGGGGCGGCAGCGGCGGCGCTCGCCAGGCAGCCGAGAATCGCGCTCGGGGGCTCCATGGAGCGGCCGATCCATAGGGTGCGGGGCCGCCGCCGCCCGCAGGAGCCGCCGCCGCCTATTGTTCATGCGGCTCCGCAGAGCTGGGGGGACCCCCTCCCCCGCGACGGCGGCCGCAGGTAGGGCCCGGGCTGCCGGGGCGGGGAGAGCCGACTGGCCCGGGGCTGGCGGCGCGGGGCGGCGCGGCTGGACGAGGGTGCCGACAGCCGAGTGCTCACCGCAGCAGAGGGGCGCGGCAAACAGGAGTCCCCGCCTGCACGTCGCCCCCCCGCCTTCCTCCCGGGGCGGCCTCACCTCCTCAGCCGTGCGCCTACCTGCCCGCGCTGCCGGTGCCCGCCGCCGCCCGCCGGCTGCCGCTCCCCAAATCCGCCCCGCGCCGCGCGCGCCCCGCCCCCTGCGCCGCCCGCACGCTAGGGACCACCTGACGCAGACCTGGCTCCGCCCCAGCCCTGCGGACCCTGAGGGGCGGGGCTTGAGACCTGGCTCCGCCCCCGGGACCAAGCCGTCCTTCCATTGGCTGCGGTGACGCGACCCTAGGTTTCTCCCCTTCCCCCGCCCCCCCTACACATAGGTAGTTCCACAGGTTCCTCTCTCAGCCCTCTCTGTTGCCGACGCGCCGCCCCTTGTCCCGCCCTCTTGGCGAATTCTCCTCCTATTCTCGAACCCCAGGTCGACCCAGCGCTCTCTCTCATTGGCCCGTCGTGGCTCCAACCATTGGTCAGTCGCACCTGTCCGTTTCCGGGGAGGGTTGGCCTCCTCCCGCACGTCAGCTGCGAAGGGTGGGTCCTGAAAGGTGACGCCGGGCGCTCATTCAGACGGAAAGGCTGCCTGGGAGGGAGCCCGTTCCTTTTGTTTGCGGTAGGTGGAGTGGAGCTCCTCTGGGGTGTACTGTGTTTTCACCCCAAAGGGCCGAGAAATGAGCAAGGGTGCTCTCCCCCTCCCCCCCAAAAAAGAACTCTATTTTCATGCGATTCTGCATCTATCGCATCTGCCTCTTGGCCCAACCTCAGGGACCAGTTTGGATGCTTCTTCTCTTCCTCACAGGGGAGCTTCCAGCTCCCTATTGAAGTCTTTCTGGCCCACTGGGCCTAGTACAGCCAAATGCCACGTGGCCTTAGAAGGCCAGAAGGGAAAGGCCCACAAAACATCTGTATGGGCTTCAAGCTGAGGCTGAGGAAGCCCTGGTGAGAATCTTTCTGACTCCAGGTTCTCTTGCCTAATTCTAATTGCACCTCCACCGGTGGTGACGCCTATAGAAATCAGATCAGAAAAAACCAAAGCATATATGTCTGTCTGTCTGTCTCTCTGTATATAAGTATGGATATAGAAGCTGGAGCCTTGCTCCCGAACAAGGCCTGGCCTTCCACAGCTCTTTGTTATACAGACTCCATTTTTTTTTTTTGTCGGTCGTGGGACTTGAACTCTGGGCCTGGGTGCTGTCCTTGAACTCTTCAGTTCAAGGCTACCGCTCTACCCCTTGAGCCACAGTGCCACTGCCGGTTTTGTAGTGGTTAATTGGAGGTAAGAGTCACAGACTTTAGTGCCTGTGCTGGCTTGGAACCATGAATCTCAGATCTCAGCCTCATGAATAGCTAGGATTACAGGCGTGAGACTCCATTTTTTGGGGGGATGGGGGAGGGAATTAGTGTGAGGCATGAAGTCAGGGCCTGGGCATTGTCCCTGAGCTCTGTGTGCTCAAGACTAGTGCTGTACCACTTTGAGCCACAGTTGCCACTTCTGGCTTATGAGTAGTTAATTGGAGGTAAGTGTCTCACAGGGACTGCGGCTGGCTTCAAACCATGACCCTCAGATATCTGCTTCCTGATTAGCCAAGATTACTGGTGTGAGTCACTAGTGCCTGGCTCAGACTCCTTTTTTTTTTCTTTTTTCAAACCTTGAGAAAGAACGAGATAGGTGGCCCCTAGTATTTCTGCTGTACTTTCATGCTACCAATGTCTACATCCTATGAATGTTCTCTGATATGACAAACAAACCAATACTTAAGTATCTAGCCCGATGTCTTCCAACCTTTTTCCTCTTCAAAGCAAGAGCAGACACAAGTTATTTAAGCAAGAGTTAGTATTTCACTGAGGTAGATAGGTTGGGTTGTTTTTGTATAAGATAGGGTCTCACTCTGTAGCCAGGTTAGCTGTGAATTTGAAATCATCCCACCTCTGGCTCCTGAGTTCTGGGACTACAGGCATGTAGTACCATGCCACTTCTGACTATTGCTTAATTTTAGTTTGGGACTTATTATTGGGAAACGTTTTGGCAAGAAAAAAAAAAATCACCAAGCAATTGTATGACCCTGGGTGGGCACTATCAACCTAGTACACAACGTATTTACGGTTTTAAAAGTGAAACGTTAGAGGCATTTTTCTGAAGAGTATCCAGAGTAGTTCTGGAGAAAATCTAAGAAGTAACTGCCCTAAACTGATGTGCAGTGTGTACTGTAGATAGAATTGAGAACTGGAGAGCATACAGATGAGTCTGAGTAAGTTCTCTACATTTTTTTTTTAGGATGAAAGTATTAGAAGCACAGAAGGGAACTTATAATCTTAAAGATATTCTTTTTTTCTTTTTCTGCGCCAGTACTGAGGCTTAAACTCAGGGCCTGGGTGCTATTTCTTAACTTTTTCTTCTCAAGACTGGCATTAAATGACAGCTTCCCCTTAAACAGCAGCTCCATTTCTGACTATTTTGCAGACTTTCTGTGGCTTTGAACTATGGTTCTCAAATCTTAACACTCCAAATAGCCAGCTAGGATTCCAAGCATGAGCCACTAGTGTTCAAATGAAAATTGATTTTCTTCTTAAAATTTGCCTTTAAGAAAGAAAGTTTTTTGTTTTTTTTTTTTTACAAACTAGGTATAGACACAGAGAAAAATAAAGAAAACACCAGAAGAAATATCTAGCAGGTCGGTTCCACTAGTAGTATTATGAGCAGTTGGATAATCTTTATTGTCATTTTGCTGAACTGTAATTTTGTATGTTCTATTTAGTTTTGAGAAGAGGAAAACAATCCTTGATCCCTTAGAAGTAGGCAACTCACTTCTGGTGTAATTTAAATCTTTAATACCACAGCAAGTATTTAAGATCTCATGAAGAATCATTCATCAAACACTTCAGCAAGTCATTCAGTAAATATTTGTTGAATGGGTAATGCTAGGAATTCACAGGCGGAAAGAGGCTTTAGGCCACAGTTGTCTGACAGAGCTTCAGGGAAGAGATGGTCCTGAAGAGGTGTGGGGAAGAGCAGGAAAGAGCTAGAGTTCAGGAAGGGAAGGAGGGAGGAGGTACAAGCATAGACGAGGGAAATGGTGGAAAAGTGAATCCATCTGGATGGAATCAAGGTTAAGAAAGAATTCTGAGAAGATAGATTGCAAACAAGTTGTAGAGGACCTTGTAATTACTTGACTCATCATTGTAATTACTTAATTGATTATTTGTAATTATTTAATGCCAAGTGTGTTTGCCATAAGGGCAAGAACCAGTTTGTCTGGTTCTTCAGTTTTCCCAGCACCTAAAGAATTCCTGTCACCTAATTGACTCTCAGGAAATAGTCACACTTGAATGGCTGACTTGGATATTAGCTTTGAAAGTCTGGGTTTTATGCAGCAGAATGAAGGAAGGTTTTGATCAGGGCTGTAAAATGACTAATACCTCTAGAATGGATGAGGGGTGGATTTGGAGAGACCAAAGTTGGGCGTTGAAGGATATTAATTAATTTAATTGGTATATAGTAGAAGTCATGGATTTGGGAACTGATGTTATGGGCAATGATAGAAATTCTAGCTAGAGGGCTGGGAGTTTGGCCTGGTGATAGGGTGCTTGCCTAGCATGCAGAGACCCGGGTTTGATTCCTTCGAACCATATACATAGAAAAAGCCAGAAATAGTGCTGTAGCTCAAGTGGCAGAGTGCTAGCCTTGAGGAAAAAGCCCAAGGACAGTTGTGCTGAGGCCCTGAGTTCAAGCCCTAGGACTGGCAAAAATAATAATTCTAGCTAGAGAGAGGCTGAAGCAAGAGAATCACCAGTTTGAGGCCAGCCTGAGCTACATAGCAAGACCCTGTTTCAAAAAACAGCAACAACAACAAAATCTAACTAGACAAGAGGACAGGGCAAAAACGGGACTAAAGGGGCCAGGAGTTTGGCCTAGTGGTAGAGTGCTTGCCTAGCATGCACGAAGACCTGAGTTTGATTCCTTGGTACCACATGCACAGAAAAAAGCTGGAAGTGGTGCTGAGGCTCAAGTGGTAGAGCTCTAACCTTGAGAAAGTCCAAGGACAGTGCTCAGGCTCTCCAAGAACAGTGCTCAGGCCCTGAGCTAAAGCCCAGGACCTGAGCTAAAGCCCAGGACTGGCAAAAAAAAAAAAAAAAAAAAAAAAAAAAGGAGGGGGGGGGACTAAAGCAAGATTTTGAGACTTTGAAATCCAGGTGAAATTGCCAAATTTCACCACTATTAGGTTCCTGCATGGGAAGATTAGCACAAAGCAAGGAGAAAATTATCAGGTTGGCACTAGACTTAGGTTAGAAAATCATGATATATTCTCACTCTATCCTTTGAAAGAAATTTTAAAAATAAAACTAAGAGATGTAGAAAAGATGTAGCATTATACTTTTTTGAGCCCTAGTTTCTTCATTTTGTTGTAGGTATAATAATAGAACTTTTCTTTTTGGTCATGGGACTTGAACTCTGGGCCTGGAGTGCTGTCCCTGAGCTCTTCAGCTCAAGGCTAGTGCTCTACCACTTGAGCCACATCGCCACTTCTGGTTTTCTGGTGGTTAATTGGAGATAAGTGTCTTATGGACTTTAGTGCCCAGGCTGGCTTTGAATCATGATCCTCAGATCTCAGCCTCCTGAGTAGTTAGGATTATAGGCGTGAGCCACTGAGCCCAGCTTAGAACCTTTTTTCCCCCAATATATGTTTACAGGATTAAATATGACATCCAAAAGCATGCTGCTTATCACCCAGCAAGGAGTCAATATGTTGATCTCTTTCTTTTCTCTATGCACTATCCTTAGAAATATGCGTCTTAGAAAACTGTAGCAATCTCTTGGCAAAAAGCTGAACCTAAAGCTTTTCTTAAAAAATAAAATAAAAGCAGCCAGGCACTGGTGGTTCCTGCCTGCTATCTTAACTACTCAGGAGGCTGAGATCTGAGGATTGTGGTTTGAAGTCAGCAAGGGCAGGAAACTCCATGAGATTCTTATCCCTAATAAACTAATCAAAAAAGCCAGAGGTGGTGGTATGGCTCAAGTAGTAGAGTACTTAGAGCACAAAGAAGCTCAGGCCTAGAGTTCAAGCCTCAGGACAGGCAAAATAAGAAAGAAAGAAAGGAAAGAAAGAAAGAAAGAAAGAAAGAAAGAAAGAAAGAAGAAAAAAGAAAAGAAAGAAAGAAAGAAAAAGAATAAATCAAAAATGACCAGTTGGATGCTTTGGATTCTGAGTTTAAATTCTTGGATTCAAATTTAAATTTGGATTCTGAGTGATACTCTTCTCCCCAGTGCCTCAGATCCTTCATCTAGAAATTAGGGATAATAATACTTATCTCTGGCCACCCATGATTTATGTGTGTTTTGTGTTAAACACAGACTCTAGTAAGTGGTCATTATTTGGTCCCAAAATTTTATTGAGTGAATGAGTGTCACTCTCCCTTGGTCCTTTTGGGAATCATTTTAAATCAATGCTTTAGTGAAAACATCAACCTTTCTGTAAAAAAAAGTGAAAAAAAAGGGTCAGCCTGTCCCTTCCTCTTGTTTCCCATGATATGACACTCAGAAAAAGAACTCTTAGACCCTGATTCATAAACTCTTGATTATATTAAGTGTGATTTTAAGCAGATGGCATAGAAGAGTATGCAGCAGAAGAGGCATTTCACAAAAAAAAAAAAAAGAGGCATTTCACCTCTCTGAGCCTTTCCTGAAGGCATATAAAATGGGGTTGTAAGATTAGGTGAAGTAATGGGTCTCCTGGCAATAACCAGTAGATAAGTGTTCAGTTATTTATAAATGTTCTTCATACAGTTGACAGTATTTTTATTCCTGCCTTCTGAGAATGAATGCTGCTTTAGAACACCAGAGTGGTAAGGAATCTCCTTTTTTGCCTCTCCCTCCTGTCTCCTAGGAAAATCTTGGTAAAGAAGGAGAACAGATTAAGGAAGAAGGTGGGAGCTGCATCTGAGCAAGGATCAGGCCTTAATTCAAGGAGCAGAGGCAAACAGAATGTCTGCTTCGTGCAGTCTGGTGGCATATTGCGCCCTTGGGATAGCTCTCTGTGAAATCACACAGCTGTTACTGTGCTAGCTCTCAAGGCCATCATTTAAGCTTTATAATCAAGGGCTCCCAAATAGATACAATCAAAGGAAGAGATAGTCCATTACAAAGATTATACTTAACCATTGGGGTTCATAAAGAACATGCAATGACCAGAAAAATAACCACATAAGTGCAAAAAAAAAAAGTAGAAACCAATCATTTGTAATTTTGAAAATTTTGCAATTTTCTCTCTTGATATGTCAAGAGAGAAAAATGCATAAATGTTATTGAGAGATATTAAAATGTGAACAACAATCACTCCAATGTCGATGATGGGTTTAGAGTTAATTATTTTTCTTTGTCTGGCCTAGTTAGGGTTTCCTGCCATTAAAACATACTGATTGTCTAATTAGAAAAGCACATTGAATTCAGAAAGAATAATTCTATAAAATCCTACTTTTATGGGGGAAATCTAAGAAAGCTGATGCTGGAAAACAGCAAATGGAAGGAGTCTGGGGGGGTGGAAAATGAGGGTGACATTGGTCGAAGCATACAACATTTCACTTAGCAAAGAGGAATGTTGACAAGAGAGCTACTGTACAGCATGGTGATCACAAGAGTGATGTATTTTTAATTTCTTTTCATATCACTCCTTTAATTACACTGATCTACAAAAACGATTTAGTAGCTGTGCCAAAAGTGAGTATAGGATCCATATGGCAGAGCCAAGCAACTGTAATGAGATTCAGAAACCAGATACAGTGAAACACTTGTGCATGATCAAGAGGCATTTCACTGCCACAAAACAAGGCAGGGGGGATTCCTCAGTTTTTCCAAATCAAGCTTTAGCTCAAAGTTCAACTCCTTCAAGATTTGTGTTTGTTATCTGAAGTAATATCAAGTTAAGGATTTTGTTGCAGGCATTTTCTATTTAACAAACCAATAAAAATCTGAACAAGCATCTCTCCCAGTAGTGGGCCAACCCAGTAGTGGGCAGTAGTTGCTGCAGTTTCATAATGGACTTGGCACAACATAATCCTAGAGCCAGTGGTAGACAACTGCGACACCGTGTGGTCACAAAGGATATATCCTCTCCTTTAGAGGTTTTTTTGTTGTGGTTGGTTTGTTTGTTTACATTTTAAGCACTAGAAATAACTGCAGCCTTCACTGGGTGTGGCCCTATCAATTCCTTAGTGGGGAAACAAAAACTGAGACAAATGAGACTGTCAGAACTTGAACCAAAAGACCAAAACACTTTGTACTATATGTACAATTTATATTTGGCATGTAAAGTAAATAAATAAAAGGGAGGCTATGAAAACAAAACATTAGAACTCTTTTTTTTTTTTTGGTGGGTCATGGGCCTTGAACTTTGGGCCTGGGTGCTGTCCCTGAGGTCATTAGCTCAAGGCTACCGCCCTACCCTCAAGCCACTGCCCCACTTTCTGTTTAGAAAACAGATTATTGGAGATAAGAGTCTCTTGGACTTTGCTGGCTTTGAACCAGGGTGATCCTCAGATCTCACTCAGACTCCTGAGTAGGTAGGATTACAGGCATAAGCCACTGTGCCTGACCAGAACTTTTCTTACCACTAACTTCCCAGGTTTTCAAGTTAACCCAGCCTTTTAGCTGAGGCAGAGGCAAGGGGAGTACTTAGAGTTAGATATATAATTTCACATCCAAACAAACATAGACTGAGTCAATTACTTGCTAAAGTTTCCATGGTTAGTTTAGAGTCTTTTTTTTTTTTGGTAGGCCTGGGGCTTGAACTCAGGTTTTGAGCTGAGCACTGTCCTTGGGCTTTCTTTTTCTTTTCCTTTTTTTTTTTTTTTTTTTTTTTTTGCCAGTCCTGGGCTTAGAATCAGGGCCTAAGCACTGTCCTTGGGTTTTTCTCAAGAAAAAGCTGAACCACTTGAGCCACAGCACCTCTTCCGGCTTTTTTCTATATATGTGGTACCGAGGAATCAAACCTAGGTCTTCATGCATGCTAGGCAAGCACTCTACCACTAGGCCAAACTCCTGGCTCCTCTTGGGCTTTCTTAAGGCTAGAGCTCTACCACTTGATCCACAGCACCACTTCCAGCTATTTTCTATGTATATGGGATTGAGAAATCAAACGCGGGTCTTCGTGCATGCTAGGCAAGCACTCTACTACCACTAGGCCAAACTCTCAGCCCCATCATTTTTTACTCATCCATTTAGTCACCAAATATTTACATACACGATTACCATGTGTCTAAAAGCACTAAGAGTTACAATAATGAACAAACAAGGTAGCACACCTCACTTAAAGCTCATGTTTCATGAATAGAGACAGAATGACAGGATATGCAATAATATATAATGTAATATTAGAGAGAGGTAAATGCAAAGAAGGAAAAAAGCTGAGGATGGGAGTGGGAAACTTAGAAGGGATACATTTCATGCTGTCTAGGGAAGGCCTCCTTGCCAAGGTGACCTTTAAATCAGGAAAGGGAAGAACTGAGCAAACCAGCCATACAGATATGGGGAAAGAACATTCAGCCAAGTTTTCGCATAATAGAACAAAGGCCCTGGAGCAGGGAAATGCTCCTGAAAAAGAGAGCCAGGAAAAGAATTTGAAAGGAGTAGGAGCTCTAAGAGGTAATGGAAGTCCAGTCCAGATGGGGCCTTTCAGTCACAGGAGAACTTTGGCTCCTACTTTTAGGGAGCTAGGCCATTGAAGAACTGTGCACAATGAAGTGCTGTGATCAGACTGACTCTAATAGGCTTATGAGATGCCTGGGTTCATTCATGATGGCCTGAGAAAGGAAAGGCGGGGACCAGCTGTTTAATAATGCTATTTAGAAATGAGAACAGACTCAACAAAGAAAGACAGTGGGGTAGAATGAAAGGTGCTTAGATTGTAAAATATGCTTTGAAGGCAGACCACAGCTTTGCTGATGGATTAGAAGGGGGCCAAAAGGAAGGAGTCAGGGATAATATGAAAATTTGGGCCTGAGCTGAGAGTTCCATTTGTAGAAAAGGAGAATAATCCCAAAATTCGGTGTGCTAGGTTGGGAATGTCAAGTAGACAGTTGATGATGTATGTTTTGAGTTCAAACAAGAGCCATTGTTCATAAGCCCACAGACATGGAAGACATTGACTCCAGGGCCTCAAGTGATGAAATGCTTTACATTCCAGCATAATGGTTTCCCCAAATTTCACCGGGCAATGTTTTTACATAGCTCTGCCTCTTTGGATGAAAGCTGTTCTCTTTTGTCCTAGACATAACACGTGAGTCTCCAAATACTTGGTTAGACCTCAGATGTCTGCTGAATGGAACCCTGTATCCTGTATTTCGTGGTCTACTGAAGAGCAGGAGAGTTAGCTGAAGACTCTCTTCCCTTCTTTGCTTCTTTCAGTTTTGTCGATGTTCACTTGTATCAGGTGTGGCTCTATGGGCTCTGCCACTCTCCTATTGGGAGAGTGCCCCAGTGGGTTAGGCGCTCACATACATGCCCTTAGTACAGAAGGATGAAGCCTTCTCCTAACCAGCTGTTCCATGGATCTGATGTCAAATATCACTTGGATGCTAATTGTTAACAGAAAACAGCTCTGCCAAGTGGTGTTCATGTTCTGCTCAGAAGCACAGACTGAAAACAGATTGGCTTGCTTCATCCCAGTTCTGCTGTGACTCGTGTGGCCTACACAATTTGCTTGACCTCTCTGTGTGAAACTTGTTTCTTCAAGTACAATTTTTTTTAATCCCTAAAGGGGTTCTCAGGATGAAATTAGGGGATCTATACACTGCACGGTGCACTACACCTTGGGGCATATTGAGCCCACCATGAAAGTAGAAGGGATTGTGTAACCTCTTCAGGTCCTCAAAAAGTCCTTTCTCTCTTTCCTCATTTCATTCCTCCCACTCTGTCTGTCCTCTCTCCCTCTCAGTTGATTATTTTTCCTGCATAAACTGCATGCAGATTTGCAGCACACTCCTGGAGCACATATCCACCAAAAACCTTGCTAAAACCATGGCCTAAACTTGTCCCTATGGAGTAGGCGAGGTGGGTCCAAAATGCTAACTTTGCACACTGCACTTGGAGTGCCTTTTATGGAGCTTGATATGTTTCTGTGGGACTCCTCTGCCCTTATTTCATGCCACTGACTGTAAAGGTGTGTTCAGTGCCTATTAATATCCCGCAGTCAGCACACTTGCCTCCTGTCACTCTGACTACTCCCGTGGTGGCCTTGTCATCTCGCAGCTGTTCTGGCACAGGCTGAATGATGGGTGCAACTGCAGAGCCTTTGCTGGGTCCCTGGTACTGTCTGGTTCCTCTCCCTTCCTTATTGCCTGGCACCCCCTATCACTTGTCTACTTCCTCTGTATTTTGGGACTATGATAATAGGTAGGGGTAGGTGTGAAGGAGAGAAGAAAATTAAATAAGTGCAGTTATTCTGATAAGCCCTCAACCTCAGCCACCAGACCTCCGGCCAGTTGTTAGTGCTGAAAATATGAATTCTGCCTCACATTTCCCAAAGACTGGTTTGGCTAAGGGTAGAATTGCTGTGGATTCTGGGTCACTGCCTGTCAAATCAGCTGATGTTTCTGACTAGGAAGGCTTCAGCCCCTGACCCCTTCCCCACCCCAATATTAATAATAATAATAATTTAATAGTTGATTTGATCCAGAGTAAGGACAGATAGTATCCCCTCTCTCTCCCTCTCTCTCCCTCTCTCGTTGGTTAGTTCTGGGGCTTGAACTCAGGGCATTGGTACTGTCTTTGGGCTTTCTCAAGGCTAATGCTCAACCCCTTGAGCCACAGCATCACTTCTGGCTTTTTCTGTGTATGTGATACCGAAGAATCAAACCCAAGGCTTCACACATGCTGGGAAAGCACTCTACCACTAAGCCATAGTCCCAGTCCCAGATAGTATCCTTTTTTTTTTTTTTTCTTTGCCGGTCCTGGGCTTGAACTCAGAGCCTGAGCCCTGTCCTTGGACTTTCTCAAGGCTAGAGCTCTACCACTTGAGCCATAGCACCATTTCCGGCTTTTTCTATGTATGTGGTACCGAGGAATTGAACCCAGGTCTTCCTGCATGCTAGGCAGGCACTCTACCACTAAGCCAAACTCCCGGCCCCCAGATAGTATTCTTTTTTTTTTTTTTTTTGGCCCCCTTCTCTTTCTGGCCCCGCTCGCTCCGGCCCCACTCGTTCCGGCCCCGCTCCCGCACGCTCCTGGCCCCGGCCACCACTCGGTTGGGCTCCGTCGCTCTCTGTCGCTTGTTGCAGTCTCGTCTCTGCCACTTCCGGTTTGGTTGTGTCTCGTCTCTGCCACTTCCGGCTTGGTTGTGTATGTGGGATACCGAGGAATCGAACCCGGGTCTTTGTGCATGCTAGGCAAGCACTTTAACCGCTAGGCCAAACTCCCGGGCCCCAGATAGTATTCTTAAAGCAAAGGTAAATACATACTGTGTTGTGTGTTTCCTATGGGAGACACCAGTTGATTTGCCTGTCAAATATCTCTTTTCTAGGAATGGTTCATATTTTTACCACCTTGGTTCTGGTTTCTACAAAGTTCTTGGTCTCAACAGAGAAAGAATTCACTGGACACAGAGGAGACATAAGTAAGAGCAGGTTTATTAATACAAAGCAAAAGCAGAGCAAAAGTGAACCCTCTAGAGCTGGGCACCAGTGGCTCACACCCATAATTCTAGCCACTCAGGAGGCCGAGATCGGAGGATCACAGTTCAAAGCTAGCCCAGGCATGAAAGTCTGTTGGACTCATCTCCAGTTAACCACAAGAAAACAAGAAGTGGTGCTGTGGCTCAAGTGGTAGAGCACTACCCTTGAGCTGAAGAGCTCAGGGATAGTGCTCACGCCCAGAGTTCAAGTCCCATGACTGACAGAAAAAAATGCTGGGAGTTGAGCTGTGGCTCAAGTGGTAGAGTGCTAGCCTTGAGGCAAATAAGCTCAGAGACAGTGCCCAATCCCCGAGTTTAAGCCCTAGGATCAGCACAAAAAAGATTATAAAAAGTGAACCGTCTAGATGGGAAAGGGAAGAAGAGCTGCATTGGTAATCACAAGGCCTCAAGCTGTAATGGGGTCTGCAGACATGGGGGTGTCAGGTCTGGAAATCTTAGTGACTGTATCACTTCCAGAGATTAGTTATAGCCTCATCTCCTCCGTATATCAGCAAGAAGTTCTTGACCTTGGATGGTCAGACTGGGGCTGTCATTTTTCCATGAATGGTGGAAGCTTCATGTCAACAAGACCCTACTGTCTGCTACAAGTCATCTCACTAATGTCAGCAGTCCAAAATGTTCACTTGAAATGTCTCTCTGGGAAATTGGAATTTTGAGCAAAGGTACAAATACAGAAGGTGTTTGGAGCTGGGTCATCCACGAGCTCAGGTTAGGGCTGCCCCATCTTGGGACTTAGTTGGTTGTATTTTGTTTGTTTGTTTGTTTGTTTTTTTCTTTATTTGTGGGTCATGGGGCTTGAACTCTGGGCCTGGGCATTGTCCCTGAGCTCTTCAGATCAAGGATACAGCCCTACCTCTTGAGCCTCAGCCCCACTTCCAGTTTTCTAGTGATTAATTGGAAATAAGAGTCTCATGGCTGGCTTTGAACTGTGATCCTCAGATCTCAGCCTCCCAAGTAGCTAGGATTACAGCTGTGAGCCACCACACCTGGCAGTTTTTTTTTAAATCTCAAAAGAAAACTATCCTTTGAACTAAATTGGCCACTGAGTTATTTTTAGCCTGCGTCTTAATACATCTTTGCTATCCATGTTGGGTAAAAGCTTATGAATGAGTGAAGCAAAAAAGTAGGAGAGGAAAGTTGCAATGCAAAGTGGCTCCTATTTTAAGACTCTACAGTGGATCTATATTTACCATGTCTTTTATTTATAGAAATCTACACAGATCATTTGGCTGAAAGCTGAAGCTTGTTTCAGGACAGCAAGTTTGTTATTTCTACAAAGCCTCTGTTAGCTCCTGCTATACCTGATCTTCTTTCTACTAAGCCATCTATGCTTATTTCCAAAGGAAAAAAATCATCAAAACTCAAACTTGAAAGCAAGATACAAATAATAGTTAAGGAGAAAGATAGGAGGATCTTTGAACTTAAGAGTTAGAGATCTTGGGGGTTGTGGGGGAGGAGGGAAATGGGTACCAAGACATGTGAAAGGGTATCAATGCACGTGAATTAATGCACCTTCTATCTGGCAAATATCATGTAACCCTTTTACTAATTACAATAAAAAAATGCAAAAAAAAAAAAAGAGTTAGAGATCTGCTTGGGCAACTTAACAAGACACTGTCTCAAGAAGAGACAGTGTGGGGGCTGGGAGGTTAGCCTAGTGGTAGAGTGCTTGCCTAGCATGCACAAAGACCCGGGTTCGATTCCTAGATACCACATACATAGAAAAAAACCAGAAATGGTGCTGTGGCTCAAGTGGTAGAGCTCTAGTCTTGAGAAAGCCCAAGAGCCCAAGGATAGTGCCCAAGCCCTGAGTTCAAGGCTCAGGACAGGCAATAAGTAAATAAATGAAAATTTAAAAGAGACAGTATGTGTAGGGGGAGGGAGTTTTTTTTGTTGTTATATGTGTTCTTAACAGACACCATACTCTTTCTAGGCAACTCAGATTGCTGGAAATACTTCCTAATACAAGTAGCCTCTCACAGTGAGATTCATTAGAAATCAAAATGATAGGATATTATAGAATAGATCCACAACCAGAATTCTTTACACTACTCCAACACCTTCCACACATGACAACTTGTTTTCTTTAAATATAAATTTTTTCTTAATCTATATAGATTTTTGGGGGGCAGTAAACATATGACAAGGAATCTGGATATAGAAACTAAAGTATTTGCTTCCACTAATAGTCAAGATGTAAAGGTTCTGACGATTTTATGTAGTAGTTTTCAGAATCAAAGTAACAGAACATGATGTGTATCTGAACCTTAACTAACCTTCATGTAAACCAGATAACTACCTGGTACTAGGTCACTGATCTGTTTTATGTCTTACTATGTAGCCCAGACTGGCCCTGAACTTCAAGATCCTCTTGCCTCATCCTCCTGAGTTCTGGGATTCCAAGAGTGCACTACTACAATTTGCTTTGTTGTTGTTGCTCTCAAGTCCCAATGTGACTCAGTTGTATGGTAGAATCAGAACCAGTGAGAAAAAGTGAACAAGGAACCATGGGTAGGGAGATGAGAAGCTTATCCAGTTATCCCTGGCCGGCTCTTGGCAGCTTTTGTTAGTCTCAGAGTGGTATCAGCAGAAAGCAGTGAACAGCAGGTGTGACCAGGGTTGCAGCTCTTGGACCTCAGAGGTCATGCCGATAAGTTGTGGACGGTGGTGATAGGTATTATAGCACTCTCCCTGCAGCTCAGGGCCTGAGCACTGTCCTTGGACTTTCTCAAGGCTAGAGCTCTACCACTTGAGCCTCAGTATCACTTCCCGCTTTTTTCTATGTAAGTGGTACCTAGGAATCGAACCCGGGACTTTATACATACTAGGCAAGCACTCTCCCACCAGGCCAAATTCCCGGCCCTCAATTTCTCATCTTTATAACCTCCTGACTTTCCTCAGCTCAGTTCTCCATGCTCTGTCTTCCTCTTTACTTCTGCTATCCCTTGTTGTATTCCCACCAATTTATCCTGACCTCTGACACCATGGTTACTGCCATTGGGGCAGCTGCTCTGCCACTGCTGTGACTTCACCATGACCTCTGCTGTCACTCGCTCCTCTGCCACTCTGAGGCTACCACCACTGGTCACTGCTGCCACCACTGGGCCACCACTGCAGCTCTTCTGTCACAGCAGCCAGTGCTAGCTCCGAGGCTGCCCCTGCCACTTCCACTTCCTTTTTTGTGTGAACTGGGAAGCCAGTTCAGCTAATGAGGCAAATCAAAACCAGGCAATAGAAGGCCATTTGAGAGAAAGCTTCATTGGGTCTAATGTTGCAATTCCATCAGGCAGCACAAGGGGGTGGCTTTTACCTGACTCTCAAAGTGAACCAAACAGCCAGTTTACATAAAATGGGTATGGCCAAGTGTCTGCACTAATCAAGGCAGACCTTTCATACAAATAAAGGAGTGTTTTTATTGCACCAATCACAAGCCTTAGGTGAAAACATGTGCAGGGTCTTCTAGAATTCACCATGGTTTGTGGTGGCAAAAAGTCTGATGTTTGCTGGGACAGTGCCTTCAGGAGCCAGGCTTGTGCTTCAGCAGCAACTTGTGGTGGCCTTGCTTCTTCTAGGTATCTGAGGGATGTTCAGAGCAGCAGGTTCTGGTATGAGAACACCAGGGAAGGGCCTAATAGGAAATCATATCACTCCAGCCCCCGATAACTTAGGTAAGTTAAAGGGGAAAACTACTATTAGAAGTGCTTACAGTAAAGGCTTCTCATGACCATTAACACTGCTTTCACAGTATTTAACAAGTACTCTGACCACGTGTAACTCCTAAGTCCTGTCTCAAAGCAGCCATCTGTAAGCCAGAAATTTGGAACGGGAATACTACCTTCTAGACCTTTGATCTTGGACTTTCTGGCTTCCAGAACTGTGAGAAAATAAAATTTCTGCTCTTTAAGCCATGGAGTCTTGGGTATTTTGTGATGGCAGCTTTAGTAAACCCACCAAAGTTATTTCCAGTGTGAGGCTTTGAAGCTGCAGTGAGCATTTGTGTACAAATGTTTTGGGGAAGCTATGCTTTCATTTCTCTTGGGCACATACCTAGAAAGTGAAATACCTGGGTTGTGTGGGACATGTATGTTTTACCTCTCAGAAATGGTTCAAAGTGCTCGCCAAAGAAGTTGTACAATTCCACCAGCAGTGAATGAGACTTCTAGTTGCTTTATGTTACTGTCAATACCTGGTAGGATCCATCCTTTTCATTTTAACTACCCTGGGGTTAATGCACCCTTGACTAGTGGTACTTCATTGTGGGTATAGTTTGCATTTTCCTAATGACTAGTGAGTAATTTTGGTCATTTTGTTGTTTGTGAACTTAATTATTTGTTCTGTATCTTTTTATTTTTGTTGTTTATGGGGCTTGAACTCAGGGCCTAGCCCTGAACTCCTTTGCTCAAGATTACTACTTTGAGCTACAGCTCCATTTCCAGTTTTTTGTTTGTTAGTTTGTTAGTTTTTGTTTTGTGGGGCACAGGGCTTGAACTCAGCCTGAGTGCTGTCCCTAAGCTCTCCAGCTCAATGCTACTGCCCTACCATTGAGCCAAGCCCCACTTCCGTTTTTCTAGAGGTTAATTGTTGAGAAGAGTCTCAGGTCCTTTTGTGCCCAGGCTGGCTTTGAACCTTGATCCTCAGATCTCAGCCTCCTGAGTAGCTAGAAGTACAGGCATGAGCCACTGCATCCTGCTTTCCACGTTTTTCGTTTGCTTGTTTGTTTTTTTGAGCAGCTTATTAGTGATAACAGTCTCAAGGGGACTTTTCTTCCCCAGGCTGGCTTTGAACTGAGATCCTCACATCTCAACCTCCTGAGTAGTTAGGATTACAGATATGAACCAGTGGCTCCCAGTGGCTCTGTATCTTCTCTTAACATTTTTGCCCTTTCAATGTTGGCTTAGAATTGATTAAATATACTTTGGGATTGATCTTATTGACAGGCCTGTGAACTGGGAGGGATTGTGAGAACAGGAAAGGTCATGATGCGCCTGAAGATGAATTCTGCCAGCTTCATAGTTACATTTAAGTTTAGCCTTGGCACCTCCCTACAAGTTCTCTTACTATTAGCACCACATCCCAGCCTTCAGATCTTCCAAAGCCCTACATTGCATGCCACTTTCCACACGAGTTTCCTGTGTCAAGAGTACATCATCAAGGTCCCTCTGGCTGGAAGAAGTTGCTAACTTTGTAGACAAATACAGAGGCGCCAAAGAGAAGTGCCTAGATAAGATTTGGCCCAGAGTCTTGTCTGGGGGACACAACAAAGCACTAAGTGCTGTGTAAAACAGTTCCAGTCAACCAAGGACCTTGGAAGGGAGGAATGGAGAAGAAGGGCTAGGAGAAACTAGGAAAGATAGGAGGGAGGATGTGCGATAACACAGGCTTGCTACCATCAAGGACACTCTGTTCAGCCATGGATAATTCTATGCCAGACAGAGATAAGTGGGAGAGAGTCCAGGCCTGAGCAGAATCAATAGTTAAGGAATAGGGGAGCTGATTTATGAGGCTGATTTAATAGAGTTCACCAAAGCTCACTCATTTAATAAAATGGATCTAATGTTCTATTGGAGCCAGAAATGCAATGGAAATGCACACATGAAAGATCAAGAAAAGAGCAAATGGAAAAGTCAGTGTATCCAGCAAACCCAGTAAGTATAATGAGAATAATTTCTTCAGTTAAGTAGACCAGTTTTTAATCTAAATTTGTCTCTATGGTGACAAGCCTTTCGTTAATATTTTCTCATTTCTTCACATTTCTCCTTATTCCCTTTGCTTTCCTTCTTGGGACTGATGGCTATTATATTGCCAGGTGAATCCTTAACTCTCAGAATTCTAATTTCTTTATCTTTAGAGGAATCTTTCTGACCGGAACCTATAAGTCTACCCATCTGAGGAATATCGGCATTCTTCAGTCTGTATTCAGTTATTTTAGGCTGAGTTTTATTAGTATCCCCACCTCCTCTGAATTAGGCCTTTCTTCAAGCTAGGAGTTCTGGAAGATAATAAATGATCCTGATTCCACCATCTTAATACACACATCTATAGTTGACTTTCTTCTTCCCTTCTTCCCTTCTCTCCCTCTTTCCTTTTTCCTCCCTCCCTTCCCCCCATCCCTCTCCCTCTGTCTCTGTCTCTCTAGCTCCTCAGTTGTGGAAATTGAACTCAGATCTCATTTACTAGGCACATGCTTTATCACTTGAGCAATGAGTCCAAGTCCCTTTGCTCTTAATTTATTTTCCAGATAGGGTCTCAGTCTGAGTTTTGGACCATGACTTTTCTACCCTTTGCCTTCTGGGAAATTGGATGTGCCCTTTCACTCCTAGCTTTTCAACCACAGCATTTAGAATACTTTCCTTTAGTCATTTTTTCTTATGTATCAGAACTGTTTATGTCAAACCACATCATTTTATTGCACTCATTGTACATAACAATTTTATGATGACTAATTTTGTTTCAACCTGGCTGGACCATGATGCTCCAATATTTGGTCACTCTTCTGGGAGGGGCACTGTTTCTGGGAGGGTGTTGTGACATAAGATTTGTATTTAAATTATTTGACTTTGAGAATAGCACATTGCTCCCCACAGCATTGTGGGCCTTACCTAAATCCATTGCATTGACAGCCTGACTAGAACCAAACACTGGCCTTCCTGCCCCTCCAGGCAAAGGAATTCTCCAGTATATTGAACTGAATAGCGTACCTAAACTTCCTATGCAATAGGAAGTTTAACTCTTCCTGGTTCTGTAGCAGACTGTCTTGGGACTCAAACTGCAAGTCTTTTATCTTCAGCTTGCTTTGAATTAAACTTTCATCAACCTCCATAAAGGATAGGAAGGAAATCCCTTTCTTCACACACAGACACACACACACACACACACACACACACACACACACACACACACAGCCTATTGGCTCTATTTGTCTTAATACAAATTTACAGATTATTCAATATCACTAGTAATGTAGGCCAACATTCACAATACTAAGAACATGATTATGAGCTTTCTCAAGTGGATTGTGATATGCTCAGGTAGGAGCTTTGGCAAGAAAATGAAGCAATAATATTGGACGTGTTTTTAATCCTCCAAAAACATATGTATTTCAACCTTCATTGAGCTCTGAATTAAAATGTAGCCGGATGCAGTAGTTCATGCCTGTAATCCTAGTTACTCAGGAGGCTGAGATCTGAGGATCGCAGTTCAAGGCCATCCTGGGCACTAAAGACAAAGAAACTCTTATCTCCAATTAATCACTAGAAAACTGGAAGTGGTGCTTTGACTCTAGGGGCAAAGTGGTAGGTAGCCTTGAGCTGAAGAGCTCAGGGACAGCATCCAGGCCCAGAGTTCAAGCCCCATGACCAACAAAAAATTAAAAAAATAAAATAAAATGTATCTTTGCTTTAGCGTAATCATTAATAAAGTTGGCTTCTTTCCATTTAGTCCTTTTACAACTTCTGTTACCAACTTTATATGAAAATAAAACTAAAGATAGTTTAAAGGAGATTTTCTAAGACAATCTCATTATCAAAATTCTGTACTAGATGTTTTCATAGATATTATAAAAATGTTTTTACAGGTATTTGATTGTGCAGGTATTCTATGAAGGCCTTTCATAATTTGTAATGTAAGCTGATTATGTAATTAATAATTACCATTTACCAGGTAGCTACTCTGTACACACTCCTTTAAGTGTACTATATGCATATATCTCTTATTCACACAACAAATCTGTCAGTAATCTTTTATGGTCAGTAGTTTTTCTAGTCTTCTCCTTGTTTCCTGGGAGTAAAACTAAGCCCTTAGAATTTCCTAAGTGACGAGGGTTTTTGTTATTCATGCTGAGCACCCATGGGACCATATTTGAGTTTATACTAGTGAAGTGACAGCCTGGAGTTTGTTCATACTAGGAAAACTAGCTTCATGATTAAGGGATTCGTGCATTGGGCTTTGTAATGTCACTTTACCTGATGAGTGCTAGAAACCGATTTTAATCATGTGATTCGTGATTTGATCAATCACGGCAATACCATGAAATACCAATAAAAACTCTGGAAATAGAAGTTCAGTTGAATGCTGAAACTATAGCAAAATAAAATAATGAGGAGGAAGAAATAGAATGGTGCTATACATGTAGAATCCAGAATACTCAGGTGGTAATGTTAAAAGTATAATAATAGGGCCGGGAGTTTGGCCTAGTGGTAGAGTGCTTGCCTAGCATGCCCGAAGACCCGGGTTCAGTTCCTTGGTACCACATACTTAGAAAAAGCCAGAAGTGGTGCTGAGGCTCAAGTGGTAGAGCTCTAGCCTTGAGAAAAATCCAAGGACAGTGCTCAGGCCCTGAGCTTAAGCCCAGGACTGGCAAAAAAAAGTATAATAATGGTACAAGGCCATCATGGAAAAGTTAGCTTGAAATTGAAAGGACCTCCAGGATAGTGAAACAATAGCCATATAATGAATGATTGTTGTCCTTAATGTACTATGTTGTCTCTCATCTCCTTTGCTGTCCCTTGGTTATCTCATATTGGTATAGTATCTCACTTTGTTATCTGATATATTGAATTTATTTGTATTTGGATATTTGAAATTTGATAGGGAAGGGGGGAAAACCAAGACGGGTGGGGGTGTGGGGGGGGAGGGAAACGGATACCAAGACATGTGAAAGGGTATCAATGTATGTGAATTAATGCACCTTCTATCTGGCAAATATCATGTAACCCTTTTACTAATTACAATAAAAAAAAGTTTCATGAGAAAAAAAAAAAAAGAAAAGTTAGCTTGAGACCATTTATGAAAACAAACTATAAATGGAAGGTCTAAGGTTGTGGGTCAGTACCTAGGAAGCATAAGGCCCTGAGTTCCATTTCCAGAACCACCGAAAACAATGGAGGTGGAATACTGGTTTTTGAAAACTGATAGTTGTCCTCTACAGCAATAAATCTTAGTTAACATCAGACAATACACTTACAAAAGGAAAATGTTTTGATTAAATATCTCAGAATAGCCAGGAGCATAGCCTAGTGGTAAAGTGCTCGCCTTACATGCACAAACCCTGGGTTCAATTCTTCGGTACCACATACATAGAAAAAGCTGGAAATGGCACTGTTGCTCAAGTGGTAGAGTGCTAGCCTTGAGCAAAAAGTGTCCAATGACAGTGCCCAGGCCCTGAGTTCAAGCCCCACAACTGGCAAATAAATAAATAAATAAAAATTCAAAATACAGACACCAAAAAAACCCCTCATTGTCACTGTAGTCATCATGAAGTCATCCCTCCTGAGTGTTCTCTTCTGCTATATCTCTCACTCGTTTATGCTTGTTGATCTCAGAGCCTCTTTAAGTAGCCTTATCTGTGCTAGTGCCCATCATAAGGATGGTGGTATCTCTGGATCTTCCAGCAGTTTCTAATTCTGCTGCTATCAGGTAGGCCTAGATATCATGTAGAAGCTAGAAGAAAGATTCCCTTCCTGATTAACTGTGCACATCATACAAAGCTTGGGCTGACTTACCCACTAAGCATGGGGGCCTATCAAAATATTAAAGGCCCGTGAAATCATGTTCATTTCTTTCAGAATCAGAAGAAAGTGAACTTTAGGATCAATGAACATTTTAATACATACTCCTGTTTGGATGTTGAATGTCTTGCAAAGGCCCATGTGTTTGCTAAAAGTCTCAGTTCCCACAGAGATGCTATTGGGTGGTGGTGAACTTTTAATGGGAGGGGCCCAGAGGAAGTCTTTAGAACACCAGAATATACCCCTGAAGACTCAACTGGGACCTCAGTCCTTCTTGTTCTGCTCTTTTCCCAGACTATGGTATTCATGATATTGTTCCCACTCCAATGTGCTGCCTTGTCATAGGCTGAAAGAAATGCAGCCAACAGATCATAGACTGGAACCTTCAAAACCGAGCCAAATTAAGCCTTTTCTCTTTATAAGGTGTTTTTCTAAAACGTTTTGTTGTAGTACTAGAAATCAGACTAATCCAATATGTAATATTAATACATTTACCTTTATACCACGGTCATCATCCAATGTAATTTTTGACTTTTTAATTTTATGGACAAAGAAGTCCAATCAGGCAAAATTTCTGAGAACCTTTTAAGTCAGAAAGCAATTCTTCCTGAAGCAGTTCTCTAGTTGTGAGAATCTCACAAAGTCTCTCTTTAAACATAGGTGTCAAAATTTTGCTGTTGACCACTTAACTATAAGGATTCGAACCATATCAGAGAGTGATCATGCAGCCCTTTCCTCATCTTCCCTTTTCTGACTTCCTTCTTTACTGTAACTCCGTTCCACTTTTCAAGTAACAAAACCCAAACCAGGCAGACAGATTCCAAACTTCTTTAAGAAGTTGTTTATTTTTGCTATGATGTTGGTAATCTGTGACCTTTTGGTCCAAAATCATGAACTTAAATTGAATGTTTGAGTGTGTTGTGATTCCCCTGGATTCTCCCAAGCCATATGTTATGTAATACCTATAGCTTTCCTTTCAAATTCAAGTGCAAATACTACCCATTTTTCTTTCTTTCTTTCTTTCCTTCTTTCTTTCTTTTTTTTTGCTAGTCCTGGGCCTTGAAATCAGGACCTGAGCACTGTCCTTGGGCACTTTTTGCTCAAGGCTAGAGCTCTGCCACTTGAGCCATAGCACCACTTCCAGCTTTTTCTGTGTATGTGGTTCAGGGACTCAAACCTGGGTCTTCATGCTTATGAGGCGAACACTCTACCACTAGGCCACATTCCCAATTTACTACCCATTTTTCTAAGTAACCTAGGTCAGCTACTCAGGACCTATATGGCACTTAAATGTGGAAGAGGCATGTGAGGCTTGGACTCTTCTGGTATCCAGAGATTCAGATAGAGGGGAAAGGGAGAGAAAGGGGGGGGGGAATTTTGCTACTATGAAGACAGGGGAGGGGAGAGGCCCAGTAGAAGACTAAGGGTATGCAAATAGTAAACATTCTATCTCTCACACTGCCAAGCTCTAAGAATTGTACCCCAATCATCAGAATCCTATAGGGGAAGGTACCACATGTAGATCTTCCCAAGAAGTTAATTGTAATGTCTCTCAAGAGAAAGTGGAATGAGTGAGTAGGTGAACAGGTTGCCCACTAGCTGGAACTCTGTCTTGCTGGAGTGTTCCACTGGCTCCTTCTTTAGTGATGACAGACACAGAACAGGGAGAGGGCCTGGAAGAAAACCCCACAGCTCTAGATGCTCTGCAGACTTAGCCAGAATACATACTTAGGAGTGCAAAAGGTGTGTATAGTTTTATTTGTTCTGAGTATATAGACACAGAGCCACCCATGTTCAACCCCTTAAACTCAGATTTCACATTGAATGAGACGCCCAAATGAGTCTCTTGTTCATTTATTAGCTAGATCCACCCCATCTTTGTTTTGCCTGCCAGGGCAAATGGACATGTCATTGGCTCACTGTAGTCCTCAGAAGCTTAGCAATAAAGGGTGAACCTTTCATGGGTTTTACCATCTCAGCCAGAACCCAGAGAATTACTCTGGGTTCTGACCAAAGGTCAGTTCCCAGCCTTTGCCTTTCACCAACATTTTACCTTTGCCTTCTTTTACTCCATCTTGTGTGAACTTTCTGTGTCTCTCTCCCAAACACACATTTTTTTGTAGAGAGGCAGAAACAAAAAAAATCTCTGGTGAGGCCGGGAGTTTGGCCTAGTGGTAGAGTGCTTGCCTAGCATGCACGAAGACCCAGGTTCGATTCCTTGGTACCACATACATAGCAAAAAGCCGGAAGTGGTGTTGAGGTTCAAGTGGTAGAGTGCTAGCCTTGAGAAAGTCCAAGGACATTGCTCAGGCCCTGAGCCCAAGCCCAGGACTGGCAAAAAAAAAAAAAAGAAAAAAAAATCTCTGGTGAGCATCAACCTTCGTAACAATAAAAAAAAAAAATCTCTCCTCAGATGACTTGGGACACATTGGAGCCAAAGCGTTTCCTTCAGCCCCTGAGCACATTGTTTCCCTCCAGTGAATTCTATAATCCAGAAACAGCTGCAAATTCCAGTAAAACAATGTTCCAATCCAGTCCCTCCAGCCATCTTTACCCTTTTGTTTTTCTTTCTGGAGGGAGGAAAGAGGAAAAAAAAAATCCTTGAAAGGCTGCCACAATGCATTATTTCCAAGTGTCTGTTGGTGGAGGCGTGAGCCAAGCAGCCCTTTTTATTGGAAGAATGGAGAGAGTAAAAATGGAGAAAGGAAGACATTAAAAAAAATGATGGAAAAGGGCATGGAGAAAAATGTGAGTGAGTGGAATAAACTTACATAACAGAGAAAGAATTGAGCAAAACATTGCTTATGCAATTGAAATGTGCAGTTGAATTTAGCCTGCTTAACTCACCTGCCTCTCACTTTGGGTGAGTCAGAACACTAGTCTACTGCAATATCTAACTTGGGCCATTCTTATTTGAATCTAAGCTACTGAAAAAAATAACAATACACAAAGAGATACTATACTACAGAGATATGATCTACATAAAAATTCTCAGGAGCAGCTGGGAGCTTGGCCTAGTGATAGAATGCTTGCTTGCCTAGCATGCACGAAGACCTGGGTTCAATTCCTCAGTACCACATACATAGACAAAAAGCCAAAAGTGGTGCTGTGGCTCAAGTGGTAGAGCTCTAGTCTTGAGAAAAAACCTAAGGACAGTATTTAGGCCCTGAGTTCAAGCCAGGAGTGGCAAAAAAAAAATCAGGAATACTGTTGTGATTTGCAACCTCTACAATACTCTTTATAGTGTGCCAAAACTACTTTGCTCATCATTTACCCTTTCAGGTTCACACTTTGCCTTTGTTCATGCCTCACTGTGCCAAGGATGCTGGTAATTTGGTGAATTTGGAAAGACTAACACAAAGGTATAAGTGTGAGTCCCTTCGTGGTAGCTTAGTATTAGTTGGACACTTTTCTCTATGGAACATCCCATCTCCTGGGGAAGGAATAGGTTACTTCTTCATGCAACTACATTCTACCCCCTTCTCCTTGCCCTGCATTGGGGTTACCCTACTGTTACTAGTTTAGGACACTGAAATATCCTTTTCCAGTTCCCTAAATCTCACCAACATCTTTACAGGTAGACTAACCCCTTAAACTTTCCTTAGTTGTCCAATGTGAGTGTATTCTTTCTGTTGCCAGGTTCCTTGACTACAGTGAATAAAGTTTACCTTCAGTGAAACTAATTCCTTTTTTTTTTTTTTTTGTGGGACATGGGGCTTGAACTTGGCCTGGGTGCTGTTCCTGAGCTCTTCAGCTCAAGGCTATTGCCCTTACCCTTGAGCTACGCCCCACTTCCTGTTTTCTAGAGGTTAATTGGAGATTAGAGTCTCAGGTCCTTTTGTGCCTGGCCTGGCTGTGAACCTTGATCCTCAGATCTCAGCCTCCTGAGTAGCTAGGATTACAGATGTGAGCCAGTGGGCCCGGCTCTATAATTCTTTTGAATGCCATCTTTTCAGATGCTCTAATTCTTTTGAATGCCATCTTTTCAGATGCTCTATCTTCTTCAAACAATCTTAACATGGTCCCACATATGAGTAAGTATTTGTCACATTGTTGATGATCTCTGAAAAGTACTTCACTTGGTCTGCTCCTTTTTCTAAGGTCACACTTGTAAATCTATTTATTTATCCAGATAAAGTCTGCTCCCATTGTTGCCCAATACTTTTCATTTCACAAGACTTTTCTGCTTTTATGGTGAATAGTAGTGCGATGTAATAAAAAATACTTAGTGTCTTGGAGCCTTACTGATTCAGGTTCAATTCCCAGTTTTACTAATTCCTAGATGGATCACATGGGTAAAGCTATTTAAATTCCCCTGCCTGCTTCTCTCTCTGCACCCTTCTTCCCTGTAACCTTCTTATTTCTACCATGTTCAGAGTCCTTCATTTCCAGTTTCAATATAAAGGCCAATGATAGAGAGTCATGTTCCTGAGAATGAAGAGATATCAAAGAAGGGAACATGGCAGAAGTGTACACATGGTAACATGGCTTTTGACCAATATTTAAATATTATCTTGGGAGATGTGGGAAAATGTAATCCCTAAAGATAACACAAGGAGGTATAAAAGTGGTGAAGATGTATTCCAGTGAATAGATAGGAAGCTAATCTATTTAAACATTCAGTTCAGACCTGTCTGAAGCAATGGTGCTGTGTTAGTAGTCCTTTCATGAAGAGCTGATTAGAGCAAAGAACCTATTCAACTTAGAAACTAAGGTGTGGGGCTGGGAGTTTGGCCTAGCGGTAGAATGCTTGCGTAGCATGCATGAAGACCCGGGTTTGATTCCTTGGCACCACATACATAGAAAAAGGTGGTGCTGTGGCTCAAGTGGCAGAGCGCTAGGCCTTGAGAAAGCCAAGGACAGTGCTCAGGTCCTGAGTTCAAGCCCCAAGACTGGCAAAAAAAAAAAAAAAAAGAAAAAAGAAACTAAGGTGTTAAGTAGGGACCATGTTCAAAAAAGCAGCATACAATATGACCATGATTTCTTCCACCTTTTACCTGAGAGGTAATTCATAAAATAATTCAAAGCAAGATAGAATTGGAATGTTTCCAACTCTACCAACTCTACTCTCTCTATGGTGAACCCCACCATACAGAACTCTTAGAATAGGTTAACTTATATTTTCTCTAGAGCTAAGTACTCTGTTTTTTTGATGGGGTGAAGGAATAAGTTTTTCAGGTACCTCTTAAATGCAACTTTGGTGTGAACAGAAAGAAAGCCCAAGGGAAGAGGACAGTAATGCATGCAGCACATGCCAACCTCAGAGACTCCATCATTGGCTCTGGCTAAGTGTGTTCTTTCAGGCAATGAGCCAAACCTGTGTGCCTGCTTGGCACACAGGGGACATGGGGTTTGTAACACCCTCTTCAAAGGGTTGCTATGAGACAGTTCAAGAAGATAAAGCAGACAAAGCTCTCAGCACTTAACATTGAGCTGAGCCTCCCTACATGTTTTTATTTTTTTGTAGGTATTTAGAGCTACTATACAATTGAAATCAGAGCCTTTTTTGAAATCTTTTGGAAAATTATTATTCTTCTTGGTCATGCCAACTATTTCTGTGGCCCCACAGTTCATTTTCTACCTTCTTTCCTTTAGAGGCCTTGAATCTAGCACAAACATGCAAAGGATCTAGCAGCATATATTGTAACAAATGTCACAGCGGAGTTACAATATACAAATATTAAATTCCTTGAATTCAACTATATATTCATCAAAAGTAAAGTAATATAGATGAATATATACATCTTTATCCTTCCATCCCCCTACACACAATATGGCCCTTCAGTTCAAGCCAACCACTTCATCTGGTACTCAACCAAAAAACCATCTGTTTAACTCTGGAGGGAAAGAGCTGGCACAGAGTACACAAAACCATGTAATCTATACTATATGGATGATTGGAGAGATTTTAGTGGGTTTTTTTCTATACTTAAGTTTTGCCATACTTGTTGGCTCTAGAACCTAAACTCCAAGCATGGTTCAACGCTGCTCTACACTATTGTATATCATTTCAAATTACCAGATTCTAAGACTGTATGGGTTGTGGGACTTGAACTAGGCCTGCCACTGTCCCTGAGCTCTTCAGCTCAAGGCTACCACCCTGCATTGAGCCAGTAGCTGCTGGCTCATGTGTATAATTCTAGCTACTAAAGAGGCTAAGATCGAGGATCACCATCCAAAGCCAGCCAGGGCAGGAAAATCCATGAGACTCTTCTCTCCAATTAACCACCAAAAAGCCAGAAATCAAACTGTGGCTCAAGTAACCACAGCACTGCCCTTGGACCAAGAATCTCAAGGGCAGCATTCTAAGCCTTCAGTTCAAGCCCCAGGACTGGCATATATACTCAAAAAGACACTGTTCTTTGGCCCACTAGGGCCTGTGCTCATCTCTAAAGATATGGAGGTTTAAAAGAACAGGTTTGAGAGGCCAGGAGCATAGCCTAGTGGTAGAGTGTTTGCCTAGCATGTACAAAGACCCAGGTTTGATTCCTCAGTATCACATGCATAGAAAAAGTTGGAAGTGGTACTGTGGCTCAAGTGGTAGAGCTGTAGTCTTGAGAAAGCCCAAGAAAAGAAATAGGAAAGAAAAGAAAGCCCATACTAGAATAGATAGAAATTCTCCACATGAGCATTTTCTGTTTCTTTGATAATATTATACAAATGCCCAATACCTTCCCCAGCTTTTTGAGTGGCAGAGAGGCAGCGGGGGGGGAAGGGGGCCAGCAAAGGTATCACCAAGGTCTTTTACCTGAGCCATAGAGAAAATGACATCTTTCTCATTTCAGAGGCTGTGGGCCTTTATAGAGTCAGTAGACATTTTAATAGAGATATACTGTATGGTATTATGTAGATGGATCCAGGGAAGATGTAAATTAGATCATCGTAAGAATAAATAGTATTTAAAATCACAAACCAGTTGGTGGGTGGCTGCTGGCTCACACCTGTAATCCTAGCTAGATCTCAGGAGGCTGAGATCTGAGGAGGAGGTTGGAAGCCAACGCCAGCAGGAAAGTCTGTAAGACTCTTATCTCTGTTAGTCATCAAAAAGCCAATTTGTGGTTCAAGTGATAGAGCACAAAAACTCAGAGACAGTGCCCAGGCCCTGCATTCAATAAAAATAAAACCACAAACTAGGTGAAACCACCAAGGAGGTAAATGAAAAGAAACAAGAAAAGCCAAAAGGATTGAATTCTAAGGGATCCAACATCTAGAAGTCAAGGATAAGAAGAAAAAACAGGAGGAAGAAAATGCTGAATAAGATTAGCTAGGAATGTAGAAGAAAAAAACAAAACCCATGGTTTTCTTGGAAGCCAAAATAAGGAAGTATATAAAAAAGGAGGAGATTGATTAAATGTCAGGTTTTCATTAGCATTACTTAGGAAAGGCATACAGTTTCATAAAAGTGTGTAATAAAAGGCATAAGTTATACTGAAACTCTGGGAAGTGACATTTATGCTGAAGGCTAAAGAATGCAATCCAGTAACCTTGACCTATATAGTTGTCTTGCTTCTTGAAGTAATCCAAGAGTGCTTCCAGTCAGCTATACATGCAGTCTACCTGTGGACCTCTAAGTAACCCTTGCCATTATAGCCACCATTTCAGATAGCTACACCAGGAAGAGGCACAGAGAATGGTAAGAAGATGGAGGAAGAGAGAAACTCAGAGTATTGTTCTCTAATGGGACAAATGAAATAGCCATTCAGCCATTACAGGCACACACCTGTAATCTCAGATTTTGGGAAGCTAAAGCAGTATGATCAGGAGTTTCAGGCTAGCCTTGACTAGGTACATAGCAAGATCCTGTTTATAAGAAGAAAGAAAAGAGGAAGAAAGGTAGGTTGAAGGAAGGATGAAGGGCAGGACACTGAGAGGAAAGGAGAAAGTGAGGCAAAAGTTACTTCCTCCTGAACATGGCAATTGCTTGGGTATCCACAACATGAGATACGACATCACTGTCACCCATGTTCACATAGAGGGTTCTGGCCAGTGTTGGGTATTTGTCCTTGAATATATGCTCATTCAGTGAGCATAGCTAGACTCACTAAGTGGATCCTATTTTCTCCAGGCAAGAGATGAAGGATTAAAGAGAGGATGGAAAGAAAATCTGGATTAACCCCTGAGGTATAGCTACCACTTTTTTTGTTGTTGTTGTTGCTGGGCTTGATTTCTGGGTCTGGGTGCTGTTCCTGAGCTCTTCATCTCAAGGCTACCACTCTACCACTTGAGCCACAGTGCTACTTCCTGTTTTCTGGTGGTTAATTGGGGATAAGAGTCTCATGGACTTTTGTGCTTGGGTTGGCTTTGAACCTTGATCCTCAGATCTCAGCCTCCTGAGTAGGTAGGATTGCAGGCATGAGCCACCAGTGCCCAGCTATCTGCCATTTTAAGGAAAGCAGGCCCAGGTGTTGCTCACGGTTTAGTCAGCCAGGGGAAATCAAACCCAGCTGCTCTGGCACAGATGATTGGATTAAGGACTCTTGTGACCAGGACAACTCCCATAGAAGAAGCCAAACACAAATGGTAAAAGGAAACATTCCAGATTCACCAGTGGTACTGTGACTCATCAACTGTCTTTTGGAAATTTTAAATTCTACACATGAAGAAAGGAGCAAGAAACTACACCCACGTTCATAGCAACATGTGCATAGTGCTCAAGAGCCAAGAGTTGGAAGCAATCCAACTGTCCATCAATGGACAAGAACCACTCTACAAGATTCTCAGAGGCTTAGTAAAGCATACTTCCAGGTATGTCTGCAAGGGTGTTTCCAGAGACTATTGATGTGTGATAGCATTAAGGGAGAAGACTGTCCCTGAATGTAGCCAGCACCATCCAATAATAGATTCCTGTACTGGAGAGAAGGAAAAGTAGGAGGTAGAAGCCAGCCATTCTTCCTGAGCACAAGTGTTTATGGTTGCTATTACCCATGCACATCAGTCTCCAGCTTCTTCAGCCTTCAATCTGAATTCATACCAATTATGCAGGCCTTCAGTATCAAGACTGATACTGAAGCTTCTTGGCCTGATCTGTTACTGGGTTCTCTGGCTCTGTCATGTGTAGATAGATGGCCATTGGATTATCCAGCATCCAGTAGTGGAAGCCACTGGAATAATCCATTAAGTCCTCTCTTACAGCTATATGTATTTCTGTAATTATATATTTAAATCTGCAAACACTCATATATGTATTCTAACTACAAAACTATATATACATACGTACTATTGGTTCTATTCTTTGAAACAGCTAATATATGGCTAAAAGCTACAATCCTATTATTCAAGACATATGTTCATGATATCAGTTTAGATGGAATTTTGATGAAGAATTACAATCCTTTTTGCTATGATATACATTTCTTTGCCATGAATGATTCCTATATAAAATGAAAGTCATACTGATTTATGTATGATTTTCTCAGTAAATGAATGTTTTCAAGTGATCAGGCAAAGCTTTTCAATAGTTATTATTAAAAAGCTCTTAGGATTAGTTTTTTTTTTTTTTTTGCCAGTCCTGGGCTTGAACTCAGGGCCTGAGCACTGTCCTTGGACTTTCGCAAGGCTAGAGCTCTACCACTTGAGCCTCAGCACCAATTCCGGCTTTTTTCTATGTATGTGGTACCGAGGAATCGAACCTAGGTCTTCATGCTTGCTAGGCAAGCATGCTACCACTAGGCCAAACTCCCGGTCGGATTAGTTTTTTTTTTAATCTGAAAGAAAACCTTAAGAAAAAGCAAAACTTGGACCGGGAGTTTGGCCTAGTGGTAGCGTGCTTGCCTAGCATGCACAAAGACCCAGGTTCAATTCCTCAGTACTACATACACAGAAAAAAGTTGGAAATGGTGGTGTGGCTTAAGTGGTAAAGCTTTACCCTTGAGAAATCCCAAGGACAGTACTCAGGCCCTCCCTGAGTTCAAGCCTGGGGACTGGCAAAAAGAAAAAAAAAAAAGAACAAGCAAATCTTGCCAGAGCAAGTTGTGCATGGCTCAGCTGACTTTAAGGAAATATTTCCAGCCTTTCTACCAGTTAAGCTGTCTGGGGAAGCTGAGGGCATCAGTTAAAGTTGGGCAGTCATGTTCTCCTGTAGTAATACAATGAATGGGAAAAAAGGTTGTTCCATGGGACATATAACAACAATACATATACGGAAGTTTTCAAAATGGTCTCTAGGTATTAATGGTAGGGACGAGGCAGTGACCTTTGTCCCAGACTAGCTACTGCTGTGTGGCTTTGCACTGGTTTTCCATGAGCTCTACAAGGTATCTTAGACTATGTGTTCTTCATGTTCAAACACAACATGACTGACCCACACCCTCGGCAGCTATGATTGATGTTGTCATGTAGATTTGCACCGCTTCTATTAGCCTCTTCCAACTGGTTACCTTCTGAACAATGGAGGCACTTACAAATGTCTGGCCCTTCGGTTCAAGAGGGCAATCTGTAGCCATATGACAGATGAAGGAGGCTCATCATTTTCTGGAATTGAAGTTATGACCTAATTCATTAGAAAGTGCTTTAACCAATTAATCACATAGGCCTGAATAGAATGTTCACTCTCCTGCTTGCATATGTACTCAATATGTGTTCTTTTCAATGGGATTTGAACATTTCCATCTTTGCTTTAATTACATTCACATAGCAACCTTTAAATACTCATATGGTAAAAAAGAAAAGAACTAAAATGGTTCTACTTCATTCCTTACTAGAAAGTCAACTTCATGTACTTGAATCTTGCCTGTTTCTTATTAGTATTCCTCCAGGATTTTGCAAGGAATAATAGGGAACAAAGTGTGGCAAAATTAAAAGAGAATAAATAAGAAAGTTAAAACCACTATTATTGGTATCAATCTGTATCATTTTTAAAATTCCAGATTAACCCAAGGAGGCATACTTATTAGGTATGATTTACCAGTAAGAAATAGAAGCTTAGAGAGATGAAGTCAAAACTATAAAGTTCCCCCTCCTCCTCAACCCCCAATTGATCCCAGGACCTTGTATATGCTAAACACATTCTCCACCACCAAGCGACATCATATAGAGGTATGATATTTCATATATTATACCCTTAACCTCAGTAATATTGCCTTTTGAAATTAGGAAAGGAATTAAGAAAGGGGGAAATAGTGATGAGAAGATTGAGACTTGAGGGTGGAGATCCTTTGCAAGAAGTCAGAACAATAGCTGTGGTACAGAAACAAAGTGAAGGGAGCACAGACTTCAGGGTTGAAGAGACTTGAGTTTGAATCCTACTGTGTAAACTTGGCCAGGCCACTTAACCTCTCTGAAGCCTCTGTTTCCACGGCTAAAAGGAACATCGTATTGTCTGTCTCATGGAGTTGTTATAGAGAATATAAATAATGTATGAACAGTGCCTGGCACTTGGAATACAACAAATGAGAACTATTGTCATTATCAACATCATCTTCCTTATTTATATTGAACCATAGAGATTACTTTAGCCCAAGCCTAGAAGATAATAAAGCAAGTGAGTGAGACATTTACCAAGAACAGAGAAGCTAGGATAGGGAGCCGGGCTTCTCCAGCAAATGACTACTGTGGTTTACTATTGGTCATTGGAAATGACCAGTTTCTGTATTGGTTCTTATATGCTGTAGTATGAACATCATTGCCATTCTTTCTAGCAAAAATAAGAAGAATGCTAGGTAGATTTCTGTTCACCCTGCCACAGGGCCTGTGTTTGCCAGTAGCTCATCTAATTCATCTTTCCTGTGGATGAGCTGTCTGCTCAGTCTTCCGGGATTCATACCACCTGCTCCAGCTCTGACAACCATCTCTGATTTCTGGCCAGATCTCATTAGTTAAGTGAGGCGCTGCAAGATTAATGCTAACTAGGTAGATGGGGCAGGGCAAGGGGGACACAGGTGGCTAGGGGAGATGCTGCCTGTGTTGGAGCTTGGGACAGATCCAACCAGTGCTGGAGTAGAAACCAAGGTCACAACCTCCTGCAGTCTCTAAGGAGTCCTGTGATAACATACTTCATCAGGTGAAGGAACAGCTCACAATGATACTGCATGTTTCCAGCTGAGGTGGAATGTGCCCAGCTATTACCACCTGAACCAAAATGCTCAACATTTATTAAACCCTTACTGCATGCCACGCTAATGCTAGGATACAATGCTGGGCTAGAACATTTTACATACTGTCCTATTGGCTTCTCACTACAACCCTTTGAAACCAGTCTGCTCTTTTGGTCCATTTTCAGATTCACAGAAGCTCAAGGAGATTAAGCTACCTACCTAAACTACCCATCTAAAGCCACACAGCTAATAAAACTGTGTGAGCCAGACCGGGCATCCAGATTTTGCTGATTCCAATCCCCAGGTCTGAAGTAAAACACTAACAGGTATTTCTCATACTTTAATGTGCATCCAGATCACCAAGAGATTTATCAAAACAAAGGTTTTGATTTGGTACATCCAGATGGGACCTGAGATTGGCATTTCTAACAAGCTCCTCAGTTCTGTGGATGCTATTAATCTATTGCCTACTCTGTAGATTTCCTATACTATAGATTTGGTTCCCAGAGATTAGCAGGGCTCTCTTTGAAAGATGTTAGCATTTAGTTTTAGGTAAAAGGGGCTGGGAAAATATCTCAGTGGTAGAGTGTTTGAATAGAATGTATTAAGCCCTGAGTTCAAGTCCTAGCACTGCCAAAGAGAAACAAAATTTGTGAGATGTGTATTCTAGTTCCATGCTAAGTAACAAATTATCACAAACTTAGCACCTTCAAGAACACCCATTTGTTTTCTCACAATTTTGCCACAAGAACAAAAAACAGAAAACAGGGAGCCTGGGAAGGGCAGGATTAGATTCTCAAAGGCTACATCAAGGTGTTAGTTGAGCTCTTTCTTCATGACCTTACTCCCTTTTTCTTTTTCCCATCCTTCTTTCTTGTTGTTTGTTTATGGAGATAGTTTCTCATTTTATAACCCTGGTCGGGCCTCTGACTCACTATGGAACCCATGATGATTTCAAACAATCCACCAGCCCCAGAAACGAGTGGTGATATTACAAGTACGTGCCACTAGGACTACCCATGTTCTTGTTTGGAGTTCAAAGCCCTTGTTCAAGCTTCAGGTTGTTTCAGGATTCAGTTTCTTGAGGCAAATACTCAGGTTCTTCTATTTTCTGTTGGCTGAGCAATATTTTTAGGGTTACAGAAAGTGGGACTATGCAAGCTGACTCATTTCTGCTTTCATTTCTTCCTGTAAATGGTAAACCTACCGTATGCTGTACAATTTGCCAAAACAATTGCAAAGAAAAGCACACTGTTGATTTTCAGCAAATCCGAATGTTTTACTTGATGTATAAATGTAAATGTGTAAAATAGCAATCAATACATAGATTGTTCAGAGGTTTTCACTGACTCATTAGCAGTGTCCGAGAATAAGTCACCACCCCCTGGGTGGTTACAGATGATGTAAGCCAGTCCACCTGAGAGCCTGCATTTTGATGATGGAGGGTCTGCATATTCTGACATCAAAGATCCCACTGAGCTCACAGGAATCAAGCCCATATTTGCAGATTTCCATAGCAATCCTATGGGAGCATAGAATGTGCTAGCCTAGCATTGTTTTCCCTACTTGATTGTAAGAGAAGTCAAAGAAGTGAAAAGTGAGCTGCTGGAAACCTATGGGAAAAGAAGTTCCCAAGGGTTTCCTATCTGAGGGAGAATTATGCTTTCTCCAAGTAAATCAGAGAGACAAGCTGAGGCTGCCTTAGTGTATTGGGTTTGCTGTAACGAAAACGCTATAGACTAGGTGTTTACAAGCAACAGAAATTTATTTCTTACTGCTCTGGTAGCTGAGACATCTGAGATGAAGGTAACTGCACATTTTGTGTCTGGTAGAGGCCAGCTCCCTGGTTCATAGACAATCATCTTCAAATGGCATGAGGGGCAGGGAGCTTTCTGAAGTCACTTTCATAAGGGCACTAATTACATTCATGAGGGCTCCATGATCTAATCCCTCCCAAAGTTCCCAACTCTGAAATGCCATCTAATGTAGGATTTGGTTTCAACATAGAAATTTTGAGGACAGACATTCTGTCTACTGTAGTGACCAAAAATAGTCCCCATAAAGAGGTAGAGCTAAGCAACATAAAATGCTGGTGATTCTATTTCATGATAATTCTCTTTGATAACTCCAAAGCTATAGAGCAAGATCACAACACAGGAAATAATTACAGTTTTCTGAGACCACTTAAAGCATAGAGCACATTGAAGTAATGGTTGTCAGAAAAGCCTAGTATCCAGTACAACCTCAGGGTATGGGAGGAAACTGGTTGATAATGTTGCTTCTTTTTTCTTTTTCATAGTTTCATAGAGAAGGCTGAGGCCACTGCCCTTAATGACATTTTCACCAATACATAACAAATTCTGCATTTTTTGGTCCCATGGCATCATTTTTGAAATATGAATCATAAAAGCAGCATATTTCTGCTGTGCCTGCTGAGACTTGCTTTATCACTCTCCCATTTCAGCATCAATAAAATGATGCTGTCATTCCAGCTGGGAGGTATTTTGATTGTTCCAGACAGAGAACTGGCTGATCATATTGTGAGAGAAGAGAGGGGGAGGGAGATACAGAGGGATTGGGAGAGGGAAAGAGAAAGAGAGAGAAAGAAAGAGAGAGAGAGAGAGAGAGAGAGAGAGAGAGAGAGAGAGAGAGAGAGAGAGAGAGAGACAGAGAGACAGAGAGACAGAGAGACAGAGAGACAGAGAGAGAGAGAAAGGAGGGAGAGAAACTTGTATGTATGTGCTTCCTTTTTGGGGCACAGAAGGAAATTCTCATTTTAGCAATGGATAAATGCATTTTGATAGTAACTGATTACTAAGTTGAGGCTTTCTAGCATCATAGCAATTTACTAACAGACAAAAAGAATTCCTTGGTAAAGTTATCATTAGCAAAAAATTTATGCCACTAGCTTCTAAATAGAAGCATAAATGTAGGGTAGTAAAGTAGAGACAAGGAATAAAATAAGAGGGTTGGAGTGAATGATCTCTAAGAGTCCCTTAGATATAAAGAAAATTCCAAGCTTAGCTTTGGGAGACTTAGAAGTGATGCTAAATGTCTGGAAAGGGATAACATAAAATTAAAACTCAATATACATATGTGAAAGTGGAATGAGGTAACTTGAGGGGCTGGGAGGAGTTGGGATAGACGGAGTGGGGGAGAATGATGGAAGATGAAGAATGATAAAACTCATCAAGATGCACTGTACCCATATCGACATGATGAACTGAAGTTAAAGATAATTTACAAAATAGTAGTAGAAATCTTCTCATCTGATGAATGCCTTTATGAATATGGGTGTCTATATTTGAGAGAGTTTGCTATGTCTCTACATTGAAAGAAAAATATACCTCAGAATGATGGCTCAGGATGGCAGAGTAGAAAGGACTTCTAGGCCAGCCAGAGACCCAGGAACAGCGCAGGCTTTCTCAGAAGGTCTTAGCCACAAGAATCGGACTGAGAAAGGGTAGCTAACCAGTGCCAAGGAGGGTGAGCGATGAGCTAAGATAACTGAGCACAATTGACATAGCACAGAGGCCTATATAAGAATTGGAAGCTCTGAGTAATGGGTATCAGGGACCACACTGTAGAGGATAAAGTGGAGGGGTAGGATTTGGTTCTTAAGAGGGTTAACAATAGCAAGAATGTGATATCTGATCCAGAAAGAACAAATGAGATACCAGCAAGGTTCACCAAAACAAAAGAAAAAAAATCTAGGTCTAGGGCTGAGCTGTTAGGGACTTCATCTCCAAGTCCAAAGTTGGCACCAGAACCAGAGCAAAGGTTTATGTAAGTTCTACAGAAAAGCTGATTTGATGTTATGCTCTTGAGTAACTGGCTTAAGTCTTCTTGAATTTTCCCAGATTATAGAGATACCCCAAGGGCTAAGTGGCTTCTGAATGTGCTCATTGCGAAATCATAGAATTAGGTAGATGAGTCCAAGAAATTTAAGATGTGGCTCCTATCCTCTAGGAGTTTATAATCTGTTTGACAAGGATTGATTCACATGAAACAGCGAAAAACAGAGCTGTGCCTGTTAGGCCTAGGTGTCGAAAAACAAAACAAAACAAATAGTCTTAGGAGCTGGATATGTGGCTCAGTAAGAAGATCCTGGATTGTATCCCCACCACTGCAAAAAAAAAAAAAAGGTAAATAAAGAAGGCATATGGGAAGAGATGAGGCTGGGGAGTGGGGTGGTATGGATATGGCCTGGATTTGTTTTAAGCAACAAAGAGAGAGAGAGACAGAGAGAGAGAGAGAGAGAGAGAGAGACAGAGAGAGAGAGAGAGAGACAGAGAGAGAGACAGAGAGAGAGAGACAGAGAGAGACAGAGAGAGACAGAGAGAGAGAGAGAGAGAGAGAAGTTAGAAACATTCTGAACTATCTTTGACATCCTATTCAAGGAGGAAAAGTTGGGCCTCTCATTTCTGCAAGGAAAGTTGCTGGTGGAGCAGTAGTGAGTACTTGGAAAAGAGAACACAAAGACGGGAAGTGGCATTTGCTTGATAAGAGAAGCACATGGCTGGGATGCCTGTGGAAACACCTCCCAGACTCTCCCTGTGGTTCAGTCAGTCTCAGTCCTAGATCATCGGCTGTGATTTACAGGAGTGCCTATTTCCAGCCCCCAGGGCATTTCTTTACATGCTTCCTGCCTGAGCTTATACCCTTATCACCCCGCTCCTGGTTTTCCTGCCACTTGTTTAATGAATTCTATTGAATCAAATTTTCCTATTAGTTAAAACCTTTGGGCTCTTGCAGCTTTAGTCAACTTTCTCCTCCCTATAGGAAATAATGATCTCCACGTTTTGTTCTAGCGCTTCCAAATCCCACTGCTGACAGCACAGGTCACCTGTTTCAGCATAGTCATGGTAAATGTCATCATCAAGATGATTTACTCTATATTAAGGAGTATGAGTCAACTAGGTGTATTTGTCTATCTTCGTGACTTTCACTGTTTAAAAGAAAAATCAAAAAGAATTTTAACATACTCCTCTAGCACTCCCAGTTGCCTTTGCCAGTGTGCTGCTGCTTAAGAAATGCTTAATGGTTAATGTCAGATCCCAGGATACTAGCCTATAATGTTGAGAAAGGAGCTCGTGTCAGAGAATCTTGGTCCTTAGCTGCTGTTCTACTCTGTGGGAGCAGTGAGAAAACTGAGCAGGGATAATCCCTTTCTTTTTGCAGCAGCTTAAGCAGACCTGACATTTGGATTGGAAAAGTATATCAACTCACCTCAGTTGAGAGAAATTGCGTTTAACCTTAAGAAAGTAAT
Source organism: Megascapheus bottae (assembly GCF_031878675.1). NCBI lineage: Eukaryota > Metazoa > Chordata > Mammalia > Rodentia > Geomyidae > Megascapheus > Megascapheus bottae. The sequence goes on from NC_143522.1 coordinate 9,522,799, forward strand.
TCATATATTGCATCACAGAAATGTCTTTCTTCCATGGGCTGCATTGTAACAGGAAAATAAGTCACCCTAGAGGACTAGCCTATAAATTTCAGGAGTTATAACAAGGTGCTGCTGGTAGTAGAAGGTAACAACAATGATTGACATTTGTCAGGCGGTTTACAACACATTGCTTTCAGTCACCCCAATCCTTTCAATGAGCCTGAAAGGAGTTCTTTTTATTAGAAATCTACAGGTGAGGAAACAAAGATTTTTTTTTGTCAGTTCTGGGGCTTGAACTCAGGAACTTAGGGCCCAAGCACTGTCCCTGAGCTTTTTCTTAAGGCTAGCACTCCACCACTTGAGCCTCAGCACCACTTCCGTTTTTTCTAGGTATGTATTACTGAGGAATCAAGCCCAGGTCTTTACGCATGCTAGGCAAGTGCTCTACCACTAGGCCAAACTCCTGGCCCCAAGACTAGATTTCTTAAACAATAATCAGTGAGCTGCAATTCAGAAATGAACTCAGTATATTTGTATTCCAATTCCACTTCTTTCCCAATAAGCCAGAGATCCTATTTTACCCTTGTGGCGATAATTTGTGAGATATGTCACATAATAGTTTACACACAGTGATATATAAATTAGTGATATATGTTATATAATAGTTTATCATTAACCAAAGAATTAGATTCAGTGGTTGTTTACTCCTTTAGGTTCAGTGGTTTACTCCTTTACAAAGTAAACAATGTCCCTCATTTATTCATATTGAGGTATATGTTTGGAGCAGGAAGGATGGGTCAAGCTGTCACATGCTACCAGTGGAATCACACACATGTATCAGCTTCATCTGTGCTATAATAAAAGACCATAAGGGCTGATGGAGCGACAATAATTGACATCCTTACAAGTTACTATCCTTTACTTTCCTGAAAAATTCTGGGTTTTACCAGTTTGAATGTGAGTTCTTCCAGGACAGTGTTGCTTGTGTGACTGTTATCCATTTTGGTTATTACCAAAAGACAACAGTGAAGCTTGCGGATCATTGTGTAATCTTCTGGATGGATGTGAGTTTGGTAGTTCACAGCTCAGACCCTGCCGTGTATCAAAGCTAGGTTATTCATCCTGAATACATTCTAATGTAATGGACCTTTGTTTAGAGGGGAAAGTTGTAAAACCAACTTTTTTTTTTTAAGACAGCATTGTCTAGGTTGGTCTTAAACTTCCAGACTCCTCCCATGTCAGCTTCCTAAATAGCTAGGATATAAGTATGTGCCACCACACCCAGTTTTAAAGCCAACACTTACTTCTTATATGTATATACAGTTTCAACAGTAGTGTATTTTTTAGTGCCAATCCTGGGGCTTGAACTCAGGGCCTAGGTACTATCTCTCAATTTTTGTGCTCAAGGCTAATGATCTACCACTTGAGCCACAGCTCCAGTTCTGGATTTTTGTTATAGAATCTCATAGACTTTCCTGCCCAAGCTGGCTTCAGAAAAAAAAGAAAGAAAGAAAAAAGACAGAGAAAGAGGGGAATATATAAGTTGGCTGCATACATAAGAAAAAGCTAGAATGCAATCAATAAACACATTCCAAGAGAGAGGGATGATGAGTGTATTAAGCAATGAGGACTCAAAGAGAACAAAGAGCTTCTGCCAGTAAAGAGCTCCTTGTCTCCTGGGAAAAACAGAAAAGTAAACAAACAATGATAATGCAATGTGACAGCCCCACAGAACTCTGTTTGTACTTGTCAAAAGATTTTTTTGCTCAGCAATGACCATGACATCCTGTTGCAGTGGACAAATAACAGTTTCTATCCCACCAGAAAATGACAATGCCTATTACATTCTCCTTACTACGAAAGGGAACTACACAGAGTAACCCTGAGCTATCTGGATTTGGCCAGTTCTGCTACTGGTATCCACAACTCAGAAAACTAAAATGTTCTGTCTTTGCTGCTGGGCCCCTCTTCTGGGTAGATTTGAAGAGGGTTTCATCCCTCCTTAGTGGGTGCCTCTTGAGATTGAAGGCTCAGCGGTAACCAGAGCAAGTTACCTCCCCAGTCCTGTAAGAGAGTATAAGAGATGCAGTATTCCATATTCCAGAAGAGCTGAGGCATGTGTAGAGGTGTGAAGCAAGTGCTAGAGCAGCAACAATAATTTTAAAAAAAAAAGGAAGGAAGGAAGGGAAGGAAGGAAGGAAGCAAGGAACGAAGGAAGGAACGAACTGAGGCTAGTGCCTGCTGTTTTCAGGACCCCTGAGTATTTTTGCTCGAGGTTAGCACCCTACCACTTAAGCCACAGCTCCACTTCTGACTTTTTGGTATTTAATTAGAGATGAGAGTCTCAGAGACTTTCCTGCCCGGGCTTCGAACTGCAATCCTCAGATCTCAGACTCCTGAATAGCTAGGATTACAGGAGTGAGCTACAAGCACTCAGCCTAAATATGCCTGTTTTAAATTATTTAAATCACGGAACCAAAACTTATTTGTTATACAAATGTTTTTATGGTTATGAAAATGAAATAGGCATTATTCTTTGTAATATTTCAAGATTGTTCTGCCCTGTCCTCTTCACCAATTTGAAAATATAACAGAGACTCTGTTAGTTGTTTTGTGTGTGGTAGGACAGAGTAGTATATGGGTGTAATTCCATACTCGGGAAGCTGAGGCAGGAGAGTAGTGAGTTCTAGGATAGCCTGAGCTACAAAGTGATACTGTCTCAGAAACTAAAAATCGAAATAACAACCAAAACAAAATGGAAAGTTCTGCCAGGCACCAGTGGCTCACACCTGTAATATTAGCTATTCAGGAGGCCAAGATTTGAGGATTGTAGTTTGAAGCCAGCCCAGGCAGGAAAGTCCACAAGACTCCTGTCTCCAAGTAAGCACCCCAAAAGCCCAAGTAGAGCTGTGGCTCACATGCTAGAATGTTAACCTTGAGGACAAAGGCCCATGGACAATGCCCAGACTCTGAGTTCTGGCCCACGACTAACACACACACACACAAAATAGAAGTTCTAAAGTGTTGTGTATATGGTGTGTTGCTGGAGTTTGAACCCAGTGCATTGTGTGTGCTAAGCAAGTACTCGACCACTCAGCCAGCCTCCATCCCCATTTTGTAATTAAAGCCAAGGCTAACTTAGACATGTTTTTTAATCTGCAGAGAACACTTACAAAACCTTGAGTGTCACAAAAGCAATAAGGAGCTATGCTACATAATAGTATGAGACGAAATAAATCTTCTGGAAAAAAAATTAAGTTGAACTTAATCCTTATACCTACTCAGGATAAACTCCATGGAGATGTAATATTTGCATGTATATCATGAAAACCACTGGAGTTTTAGAAGAAATTAAATAGCTACTCAGTTAAATAGTGGGGAAGGCCCCTGCAATAATCACATTGAACACAGAAACAGAAAAAGAAAAATTGTAGAGAAAATGCTTTAGGACTGGGATGGACAAGGAGTTTTTTTGGATATGACATCAAAATTACAAGAAATAAAAGCAAATTTGGGCAAATAGGATTATAGCAAACTGAAAAGAATGTGTATAACAAAAGAAAAGAGAAATACTTTCTGTCAATACATGTGACAGAGTTATTATCTAGTATATATGAAAATGAAAAAAATGCAAAAAACGCCTAATGACTCAACTACTTAAATAGAGCTAAATAGATATTTCTTAAAAGAAAACATACAGGGCTGGGAGTGAGGCCTAGTGGTAGAGTGCTTGCCTGGCATACACAAAGCCCTTGGTTTGATTCCTTGGTACCACATACACAGAAAAAAAAGCCGGAAGTGACTCAAAGGGTTAGAGCTCTAGCCTTGAGAAAGCCCAAGGACAGGGCCCAAGCCCTGAGTTCAAGTCCCAGGACTAGCAAAAAAAGCCCCAATAAATCACCAATAGGTGTATAAAAATGGTAAATGTGTCATTTACCATTATAGGAATGTAGATCAAAACCATAATGAGATCCCAATAAGAATGGCTATTATTAAAAAGACTACAGATAACAAGTACCTGTACGGATGAGAAGGAAGGGGAATCTTTACCCACTGTTGTGGGAATATGAATTAGTATTGCCAATATAGAAAACAGTATAGAGGTTTCTCAAAAATAAATAAATAAATAAATACCAGAGGCCAGGAGTTTGGCCTACTAGTAGAGTGCTTGCCTAGCAAGCATGAAGCCCTGGGTTCAATTTCCTGTACCACATACATAGAAAAAGCCAGATATGGTGCTATTGCTCAAGTGGCAGAGTGCTAGCCTTGAGCAAAACAAAGTCCAAGGACAGTGCCCAGGCCCTGAGTTGAAGACCTAGGACTGGCAAAAAAACCCAGAAACCAAAAAAAAAAAAAATCAGAATTACCAAATGATAATCCAGGCCAGGGCATGAATTCAGAGATAATGAAATTGTTATATCCAAGAGTCATCTTGACTCCCATGTACATACTGCAGCACTCTTCCTAAGGGCCATGCAATGGAATCAACCTAAGTGTTTATCAACTGATGAATACATAGAGAAAATATACATGAAATAAGAAGATGAAATCCTATCATTTGCAGCGTGAATGGAACTGGGTATCAGGGAGAAGAAGAACAGTACCATACATTCTCATTCAGGGTGAGGGGGAGAGATGGGGCAGTTAGGAATTACAAGTTCTGGTGTGCCAATGCACAATCAGTGAGTATAGGTAAAAACAATACACTGTGTGTGTATCTATATCTATATCTTTATCTATATCTATATATTTTTTGCCAGTCTTGGGGCTTGAACTCAGGGCCTGGGCATTGTCTGTGGGCTTTCTGAAGAGTAGTACTCTACTATTTGAGCCACAGCACCACCTGTATTTTTTTTTTCCAGGTATGTGTACCGAGGAATCGAATCCAGGGCTTTATTTTATGAATGCTAGGCAAGCACTCTATCACTAGTCCACATTCCCTACCTAGTACTGTTTTTTTGTTTTTTTTTGTTTTTTTTTTCCCAGTCCTGGGCTTGAGCTCAGGGCCTGAGCACTGTCCTTGGACTTTCTCAAGGCTAGAGCTCTACCACTTGAGCCTCAACCCACTTCCAGCTTTTTTCTATGTATGTGGTATCGAGGAATGGAACCCTGTATATTTTTAAAAGACAAATTTTCCATTGTTTTCACCTTAAGAAAATGATGTACATGATGTACATGTTTAGTCCAATTAAAACAGTACAAAATACATATCTATTAAAACATCACATAGTACCCCATTAATGTGTACATTTTTTATGTTTTAACTTATAAGTTAAAATACATTTAATGGCTGCAGGCATTGCACAGTAGATCCCCTGCCTATAATAAGTAGTTTCAAACATCAGTACTATGAAGTGGGGGGGGGAGGCAATTGAACAAATAAATTCCTGTTAGTTGGGTGTTGGTGGCTCACATCTGTAATCCTAGTTATTCAACAGGCTGAGTTCCAGAGGATCAAAGTTTGAAGCTAGACAGGATAGAAAAAAAAATCTGTGAAACTCTCTCTCCAAAATAACTAGCAAAAAGTCAAGCTGGAGGCATGGTGCTAGCTGAGCAAGCAAGCTGAGCAAGGATGAAGACTTGAGTTCAAATCCCAGTTGTACTCTCTCCCCTCCAAAAAATTTAAACTTGAAAAATAATATAAAGAAAAAAGATTAATATATTAAATCTCTTCGAATTCTGCAAGGAAAAAAACACTGTAAACAGGTTTAAAAGATGGAAATATTTTCAGCTCAGTTACAGACCAAAGAGTGATTTCTCTAACACCTAATGAATGCCTACAAATCAAAGTAAAGATGAACAGTACAGGGATGGTGGCTTAGTGGTAGAGTGCTAGCTTTGAGCAAAAGAAGCTCAGGGACAGTGCCCAGGTCCTGAGTTCAAGCCTCGGGAATGTCCAAAAAAAATTAACAGTACAGTAGAAAAAAAGAAACAATGAATATGAACAGGCACATCCTTTGGGTGGGAGGACAAATGGCATCTCAGCATGCCATGAAAATGGCTCTAGCTCATTCACAAAAGAAGAAATTCTAATTAAAGCCACTCTGAGATATCAGTTTTGGATGATTAAAGATCCAAAAATATGACAAGTTCAGCTGATGAGGCTTATCTGAAACCAGTGTTTTCAGACCTTGCCAGCAGAAGGATAAGCTGCTGCAATAGCAACACAGCACTAACTGAACTTCGAGGAATTTGTACAACAGAGGGACATTTCCCAAGTCACAAAATTTAGGGCTGGGATATAGCTCAGTGGCAAAGTGCTTGCCTAGCAAGTCCAGTGTTCTAGGTTGGCTCCCCAGTACCATAAAAGAAAAGACCAAAAAAATACAGCTAGGGACTGGGAGCGTAGCCTAGTGGTTGAGTGCTCACCTAGCATGCACAAAGCCCTGAGTTGATTCCTTAGTACCACATACTCAGAAAAAGCCAGAAGTTGTGCTGTGGCTCAAGTGGTAGAGTGTTAGCCTTGAACAACAAGCATCCAAGGACAGTGCTCAGGCCTTGAATTCAAGCCCCAGGACCGGCAAAAAAAAATACAGCTAAAAAAAATCCCAAATTACAAAATTATGTTATGATTTTATCTATTATACCAATGTTTTATATTCTTCTTTATCAGTGCTAGAGACCTAACACCTTCTAAGCAATCACTCTATCATGGAGATAGACTTCCTATCCCTGGATCAGCTCCCCCACTCCCCTCTCCTGCTATAAGTAGTTGTACAAAGAGGTTTCAATTCAACATGTCAATCTGTGAGTCCAATCCATCTTGATCAGTGTTACCCTTGTATCATTCTCCCCTTCATCTATTCCAACTACACTCACCCCTTAGGTTATTTACTTTTTTCATTTTGCCAGTCCTGGCTTTGAACTTAGGGTCTGAGCACTGTCCTTGGGCTTTCCTCAAGGCTAGTGCTCTACCACTTGAGTCACAGCATCACTTCTGGATTTTTCTATGTGTTACTGAGGAATCAAACACAGGGCTTTGTGCATGCTAGGCAATCACTCTGTCACTAGGCCAAACTCCTGGCCCCACTCATCCCTTAGGTTCCATGATTCCATTTCCACATAGTACATTGAATATTTTGATTATCTTCTTAATTTTATGTCCTCCCTTTTTTTTTGCCAGTCCTGGGCTTGAGCTCAGGGCCGGAGCACTGTCCTTGGACTTTCTCAAGGCTAGAGCTCTACCACTTGAGCATCAGCACCATTTCTGGCTTTTTTCTATGTATGTGATACTGAGGAATCGAACACCGGTCTTTGTGCATGCTAGGCAAGCACTCTACCACTAGGCCAACTCCCAGCCCCTATGTGCTCCCTTTTACATCAGTTCCAAGTCCCCTCATCCTCATCTTTCCCAACTCCACCCACCCTCCTTGTCACCTGGTTCCATTTCCACATACCTTGTACCAGTCTGTAGAGTAAAATGTTATTAGCCAGTTAAGTGTTCATCATTCATAGGCATTACATAACTATGGCACTTACCTACAAAATAATACAACACAACAAGAAAGTATGATGAAGTTCTTTATATATATGTATAAATATGTTTTCCCATTTATATGTATTTGTATATTTTAAATATTTGTATGGTTTGAATCTGTAGTGAAGGGATATTATATTAGGTGCCATTTCTATACTATTTATTGAAAAATGAATTATGTGAAACTATTACTTATTAAAACTTTAAAAACTGAAGTTGAAAATAATAGGAAAAAATAATAGGCCAAAATTGGTTAAGGTATATAAGTAGACATGTAATTATATATGTATATGTGAAGACCATGTTTATGAGTGTATGTGTGGTTGGTTGTCTGCCTGTTTGAGAACTATTCTTCTCAGATTCTAACAGTCCAGTTTGAATTAGGCATTTACTTCTCCCACCACATTCTCTGTACTCTGTCCACATCTGGAATCAAGTGGCCTAAAGGTGGTTCTAGTAATTGGTTTGGGAACCCAGGCCAGAATCAATGAATGATTCAGAGAATACCTGGGCAAAATTAGGCAGGGACAGTAAGTTTGCTGCAGGTTCTAAAAAAAAACATTTCCTGGGGCTGGGAATTTGGCCTAGTTGTAGAGTGCTTGCCTTTCATGCATGAAGACCTGGGTTCGATTTCTCGGTACCACATACATAGAAAAAAGCCGGAAGTGATGCTGAGGCTTAAGTGGTAGAGCTCTAGCCTTGAGAAAGTCCAAGGACAGTGCTCAGGCCCTGAGCTCAAGCTCAGTACTAGCAAAAAAAAAAAAAAAAAAAAAAAAAAAAAAAAAAAAAAAGAAAGAAAGAAAGAAAGAAAGAAAAAGAAAAAGAAAAACATTTCCTATTCCCATCAGTGGCATCTCTCAGTGAAAACAGGAAGAGCAGTAGCCATTTTGTCTCCATGAAGAAAGCATCCCAAGGTCAAAGCTAACCCAGATCCAGAGCTACTCAATTCAACTGTCCCAGAAGCCAGCTTGACTTCTAAATTTCCAGTTATATGAAGTGCTACTTTCCCTTATTGTTTATGTGAGTTGTAATCAAATTTTCTGTTTCTTGCAGCTGCAGTCTAATACCAATGTAGCACTAAGAATGTTTCCAAAAACCTAAGTGAAACACAGGGGAAAGTCAGAAGGAAAAAAATAACTTCTGAAATTTCTCAGACTTAGCAAACTGCCAAAGCACATGGCATGTGTTGATATAAAATTTTTCCAAATCAGACCCTGGATTCCAGTGAGAGTATGGTATAAAGTTTGAGGGGAGAGGTGGTGTAGAGGCTGAGAACCAAACATCTACTGTGGTTGTTATTATCTGCTGGCTAATTCTTAGTTTTATTTTCTCAAATACAAATATGAATATACTTTTAAGTACTGGCTTAAAAGACTAATTAGATGCAAAATGGTAAGAGATTGGCTCAAGTAAACTCCCAAAATGTTAATGTCAACCTTCAAAATGCCATTCTGGTTCTGTAGGCTATGTAACTCAGTGGTAGAGAGCTTGTCTAGCATGTACAAGGCTTCGAGTTTAACCTCCGTACCACAAAACCAAAACAAATGAACAAAAGCAAAACACACAGGACTTGAGGCAATAATAAGTTTAAATGATGGAAATATTGAGAAAAAAGACAGGGAGCTTTTACTTTGAGTAACAATCTCTCCTGATTTGAGAAAAATTTACCCTGCACTGGTATTCTCCTAGTATGCAAGTGCAAAAATGAAGTACTGTTTGTACTTAGTTAGAAAATGGTTATCTATACTAATGGCTGTTGAATCTAGTGACAAATAGGAAAATCAAAACAAAAATCCAACCCCAAACCACATGAATAAACAAAGCTAAGAAGTATATGCTTGTGTACTGTCAAAGTTTCCATAAAGAAAGCTGTGAAAAAAATCTCCAAGAGAATGTTTTTTTTTTCATTACATCACTTGGAAATTTTCATTTTTGCTTATACAAAAAAGTGACAGCCATCAAAACTAAATGTAGTGAGTCTTTAACACTGAGTCCCTGGGATTTTTTTTTTCAGTCCTGCTTGCATCACTTCATTTGTGGCTAGGACTGGTTTAGAAGGTAGCAGAAGGTGGGTTGATTGCAGGGACTCTCTACACTATGGTCTTTTCACAAACACTATTATCACCAAGGAATGTTCCTGGCTTTCCTTGCCAGTTATATCTAGACTCTGAAGGTGATAACTCTTTAATTTCTGCATAACTATTGACTAAGCACTGGTAGTTACTAAGAGACAATCACATCAGGCCAAGTAAGTCTTGCTGGAATTGTACTATGCTGACTAAAATACAAAGGTAAATAAATTCTTTAATCTGATGCAGACATATCAATGTGATTTTACATACATTAGACACAAAACTAAGAAGAGTCTTTCAGTGCCAAAAGATAGAAGATAATGTGTATGCATATTATTTCTCATTTGGGATTTCCAGTATTTGGAGAATTTTGCTGTATCTTACATACTTCTTTTGTTTATTGCTCTGCCCTGAAAGTGTGTGTTTAATCTGAAGAAAAGTCACTTTTCTTTTTGAGATATAACAAAAGGTACTTTTAGGATGACATCAAACCACAATAAGAATTACTGAACTACTCACATTCAATAAAAACTTGTTACAAAATATTCATCATGGGCCAGGAGTTTGGCCTAGTGGGAGCTTGCTTGCCTAGCATGAACAAAGCCCTGGGTTCAATTCCTCGGTACCACATACATAGAACAAAGTTGGAAGTGGTTGTGGCTCAAGTGGTAGAGTGCTAGCCTTGAGAAGGTCCAAGGATAGTACTCAGGTCCTGAGTTCAAGCCCCAGGACTGGTAAAAAAAATATTTATCATATGGAATTAGCATTTAAAAGTGAATTGAGGTTTCCAAGAAGGGTTGGACTTCTCCTAGGTAATAATAAAACCTTCAATTTTACTCCACATCCAGATACTGGTGTTTTATAGTTAGATTATATGATTGTGCAAATTTCCTCCCCACCCTCTTTTGATACTTATTTTCATTATATGATATAAAGTAGCACATAGCAAGTGGCTAAAGAAAAGAGAATCAGAGAGTATTATTCTAGGTACTTCCATTTGCTTCCAAATTCTGATCATTTTAAATTATTTTTCCCCTCTTTTTTTTTCCTTTTTGAACTCATCTTCCAAACTGGCAAAATGCTTTTAAAAGGTGAAGTACTGGCTAGATGTGGTAGCTTACATCTGTAATCGTATTTATCTGGGAGGGTGAAATTGGCAGGATCCAGGTTTAAGGCCAGCTAGGGAAAACATTTTGTTACATCATCATCTCAACCAATAAAAACTGTGCATGATAGCACACATTTATCATCCCAGCTACATGGAAAGCATAAATAGAATTGTGGGTCTACACTGACACAGGGAAGGGGGTAGCTTAAAATCTCTCTTTCTTTTCTTTTTTTTTTTTTTTTGCCAGTCCTGGGCTTGAGCTCAGGGCCTGAACACTGTCCTTGGACTTTCTTAAGGTTAGAGCTCTACCACTTGAGCCTCAACACCACTTCTGGCTTTTTTCTATGTATGTGGTACCGAGGAATTGAACCTGGGTCTTCATGCATGCTAGGCAAGCACTTTAACCACTAGGCCAAACTCCCGGCCCCTAAAATCTCTCTTTCTTTCTCTTTTTTTTTTTATTTTGCCAGTCCTGGGGCTTGAACTCAGGACCTGAGCACCACTTCTGGCTTTTCTATGTATGTGGTATCAAGGAATCAAACCCGGGTCTTCATGCATGCTAGGCAAGCACTCTACCACCAGGCCAAACTCCTGGCCTCTGAAACTCTCTTAAAGGCAACTGCAGCAAAAAAAAGAAAAAAGAAAAAAAAGGGTTTGGCTCCAGTGGTAAAGTGCTCTCCTAATAAGCCCAAGGCCTTGAGTTCAAACACCAATACCACACACACATTGCAGAGCTATGAAATAAATGCTGAAACAGATTTAAATGTCTAATTAGAAAGTCATTGGTGTCTATGCTTCCTTCAATTTCTCTCAATTATGTCAAATGATCTTAATGGCTTGCTGCTAAGCACCCAAAGCATGCTGGTTAATGCCTTACCCTCACAGACTGCACAGTTTAGTTGAAGGGATATTAAGCAGCACACAATTAAGTGGTGAATGAGTGGACCATGTGAGGGTGCTGGGGCTGTTAGAAAAAAAAATTGATGAATGAATTTGGAGCAGTCAAAATGGATTTTAGTAGGTAGATGGAAGGGTAAGGTTTTCTAGGCAAGGCATTTGGTATCTATAAGAGCACAGAAGCAGAATTAATGAGCGGGTGAGCTGATAAAAATAGTAAGTAGGTGTGCTGATACTAATAAAAGGGTTTTATGCTGGGAGTAGAGATAGTTAAGTTAAAGAAAATAAAAACTCAAGTTTGGGGAGAGTTTGAACGTTTAGCTAAGGAGTAAATCTCGTGTAAGCAACTGAAGGGAATTAAAGGCTTTTAAGAAAAGTGGATTAGGGGAATTAATTTGTCAGTGAACGGTAGAATGGTTTTGCTGAGGGGAGAATGGTAGCAATGGGAGGCTATTGCATCGAGTTAATAAGGGCATCCATCAGGATTGATCTGACCACAGAGAGGAAAGACAGAACATGAGAAAGACTGTGGGAGTGTAGATCCTGGGGGAAGGTAGATGAGAATCAGAACACTTGGATACTTGTGGCATTCTAGACACTGGCAATCCATGTGGGCCCTACAGTCTGAAGTAGTTGATTATCACTACACCATTGATAATGTTGTGCTGGACAATCTTGTGCTCCCGGTGGGCTCTGGTGTGTCGTCAGAAGGCTGGGTGCACTCTATTTTGTCCCTTTCAGGCAGGAAAGAACATCTGCTGTTGAGGTTCATGAAGCGTCAAGAAATGTAATTTAAATAGGATTAGCTGAAAGATGAGCAAATGTTAGGTAGTGGTTTGATAGTATGTCATGGCTGCTAACTCTGACATGCTAAGTGTAACATTATTGATGGCTTTTATGCCTAGCTAAGAGAGTTAACACTTAGCAAATTAGATCTCCTACTGTTTGTCCTGCTCTTAAGACTATGAGTATGACAGGGTATGTGACCAGGGGCAAACCACTTAACCTCTCTGGGTCTTGGCACCTTGTTTATAAAATGAGGAGCTTGTGACAGAACTCAGAAGCATTTTGAAAGCTATAGATATAATAAAGCATGTAAGCTTTTCCCTGACCTCCAAAGACTGAGGGAGCCATTTGGAAAGGTCAGATTTTACTCTGGGTTCTTTCAATGGCCAATTTCAGAGATGAACATTTTTCTAAAATGCTTTCACTCTGGCAGACCATAATGAAAGATGTCATTGGTAACTCCCTTTTTTAACCTTTTCAATCTACACATTTTGCTGGCTTTTTCACCAATGGGCTGTTCCACTGATTCCCATGTCTAAACACTGGGATCACGCCCAGGCACACTGAAAGGAATTCACACATTCTATCTATACTAGCAAGTCAGGAACCATAACACAAGGGGACCATGTCAGTGTGAATTTTGGCCCAGTTCTAAGTATTAAGCTCTTTTTTTTTTTTGTCTATTTCTGCTCCTTCCCCCTCCCCCCCAACTCTCAAATCTGGATTTTAGCTACTTGTCCTATTCTCTCCAGTCCCCAAAGTTTATCCCATACAACAGCTGAATTTGGGCCTGGAAAACCCAGTAGTGAGGCTGAGGGCTCACATTTTTTCAAAGCTTGCCACAAACTCCCAGACTTGTGTTTGCTCCCGGAGTTCCCCAGGCTGTGTTC